>NC_069499.1:1169569699-1169869699 GCF_027579735.1 Bombina bombina
CTAGCAGTACCTTGGCCATTCAACCTGGCTTTTGTGTTTCCACCATTTCCTCTACTGCCTCGTGTGATTGCAAGAAACAAACAGGAGAGAGCTTCAGTAATTCTAATAGCGCCTGCGTGGCCACGCAGGACTTGGTATGCGGATCTAGTGGAAATGTCGTCTCTACCTCCGTGGAAACTACCATTGAGGCAGGACCTTCTCATTCAAGGTCCGTTCCAACATCCAAATCTAAATTCTCTGCAGCTGACTGCCTGGAGATTGAACGCTTGATTTTATCTAAGCGAGGATTCTCTGAGTCGGTCATTAATACTTTGATTCAGGCTCGCAAGCCTGTCACGAGAAAAATTTACCATAAGATATGGCGTAAATATCTTTATTGGTGCGAATCCAAGGGCTACTCGTGGAGTAGGGTTAGGATTCCTAGGATTTTGTCCTTTCTTCAAGAAGGATTGGAGAAGGGATTATCAGCTAGTTCCTTAAAGGGACCAATTTCTGCTTTGTCAATTTTACTACACAAGCGTCTGGCGGATGTCCCAGACGTTCAGTCTTTTTGTCAGGCTTTAATCAGAATCAAGCCTGTGTTTAAACCTATTGCTCCGCCATGGAGTTTGAATTTAGTTCTTAATGTTCTTCAAGGGGTTCCGTTTGAACCCATGCATTCCATAGATATTAAGCTGTTATCTTGGAAATTTTTGTTTTTAGTTGCTATCTCTTCTGCTCGAAGAGTTTCTGCGCTTTCGGCTTTACAATGTGATTCACCTTATCTTATATTCCATTCTGATAAGGTGGTTTTGCATACTAAACCTGGATTCCTTCCTAATGTTGTTTCAAATAAGAATATTAATCAGGAAATTGTTGTTCCTTCCTTGCGTCCTAATCCTTCTTCTAAGAAGGAACGTCTGTTACATAACTTGGACGTTGTTCGTGCATTGAAGTTTTACTTACAAGCGACCAAAGATTTCTGTCAAACATAGTCTCTATTCATTGTTTATTCTGGAAAACGTAGGGGTCAAAAAGCTACGGCTACCTCTCTCTATTTTTGGCTGAAAAGCATGATCCACCTGGACAGCAGCCTCCTGAAAAAATTACGGCTCATTCAACTAGAGCTGTGGCTTCCACATGGGCTTTTAAAAACAATGCTTCTGGTGAACAGATTTGTAAGGCTGCGACTTGGTCCTCCCTTCATACTTTTTCCAAATTTTCCAAATTTGATACTTTTGCTTCTTCTGAGGCTATTTTTGGGAGAAAGGTTCTTCAAGCAGTGGTGCCTTCCATTTAGGTATCTGTCTTGTCCTTCCCGTTCATCCGTGTCCTGTTGCTTTGGTATTGTATCCCACAAGTAAGGATGAATCCGTGGACTCATCGTATCTTGTAGAAGAAAAGGAAATTTATGCTTACCTGATAAATTGATTTCTTCTACGATACGACGAGTCCACGGCCCGCCCTGTCATTTTAAGACAGTATTTATTTATTTATTTTTTAAAAAAACTTCAGTCACCTCTGCACCTTTTTAGCTTTTCCTTTCTCTTCCTATACCTTTGTTCAAATGACTGGGGGGTGGAGTCAAGGGAGGAGCTATATAGACAGCTCTGCTATGGTGCTCTTTGCCACTTCCTGTTAGCAGGAGGATAATATCCCACAAGTAAGGATGAATCCGTGGACTCGTCGTATTGTAGAAGAAATCAATTTATCAGGTAAGCATAAATTTCCTTTTCTATGAAAAGATTTAAAAGGATTATAATACCTTCATCATGGACTCAATTACTTTCTCAGTTATTATCTTAATATCACATACATACCTTGAGATCAACAATCAGATGAAATTTCGACTATAATCCCATATTAATATAAATATTGCATAGATATCTGTATATCTCTTGCTGAGTGTACCACTATACTCCTGGAAAAATCAAGAAGATGTTATTTGTTTCATACATCTTTAATTAAGGTTATACAGTTGTTCATTATCCTCTCACCTACACTTCTTAAGTCTGACAAACCCAAACAAAGCTCCTGGCTTAAACACACTGGCATGTACAATTGTGGGCATCGAAAGTGTAAACCTTGTGAGTTTGTGAACATCACAAAAGGGTTTACTAGTGAAGTAACAAAAAAACAATATCAGATCAGATCCTGCATGAATTGCAAGACGGAGTCAGTGGTTTACTTGATTGAGTGCACTTTGTGCAAGATCCAGTATATAGGACTCACCTCACGTGACCTAAATACTAGGATCAGAGAGCATTTGTCTTCATTTAACACGAAAAGAGCATCAACCCCTATAGTTCAACACTTCGGGGTTTTTCATGACAACAATCTTCATGGTTTTACCTGGTGTGCCATTGAGAAGGTTAATAGACCCACCAGAGGAGGAGATGTTGACATACTTCTCGCTAGACTTGAAGCTTTCTGGATTTTCACAATGGGCACTCGGGTGCCAGATGGATTAAATTCCAGATACGATGTCTTAAATCTCTGGGAGTAATTATATCAGTTTGAGAGATTTATCGCTGTGTTTGCTATATCATATATAGCCCTACTTGTTTGTTTTATTTATTTATCTCATCACTGTTTAGTTGCCTCCTTTCCATATTTATCCCCTCGTAGTTTCATTATTACCATCACTATGACCTTTCATATCTCTTACCTTACCTCATGATTATATACCCCTCATACTAAGTTTGGAATATTTATATGTTTGCTCTAATGCATAACAGTGGTACCAATCAGCAACACTTGTGTACTTTTGTCCATGCATGCACAGAGTCATAATATGATTAATTGTCACCTTTATGCAGAACAGCAAACTTTTTCCTAAATATCAATATCCCTTATATCTATTTTATTTTTATTTATAGTTTATAGTTATCATTTTTTTCATTTATTTTTATTTTTGTTTATATTCCTATATTTGACTTCCACTCATTTAACATTTTATTTTATTTTATATTTGCCCATTGAGCTCTTTTAGGGTTACATATTACACCCACAGAGATTACTACTATGCATAGGGCTTTTACTATGTTTCTTTTATACATAGTTTTAGTAAGCCACACTTAGCAGGGAGGCTTTAAAGCCAAATCTAGCCCCAATCCATTACTATAGCAGCATAGAACAATACCCTATAGCTACTACTCTAGGCGGAATTTAGCATTTATTCAAATAACTACTATACTTAAACAAAGTGGATGCATGTGTAATATATATATCATTATACCTTTTCATACCTTTTCATATATTACCCTGTTTTTAGTGTACAATGTTTTCATTGCTTGCATTGTGGACATAGAATTCTTTTGCACACCGGAAATAGAGATTGGTCTATATTTGTGCAAGGACCCCAGTGTAAATCTGCCCCTTTAATTAGATGTGCGCAGTGTTCTGCTGAATTTAGGTTTTTCATAAATGCCTCCATTTTGTATGCCTATTATGAGTGTATATGTATATATATTTTTGCTTGAATGTAATGCAATTGTTCGTTTTGTATCACTGACACAGTGCTATTTGTTATTCACATAGTAATCAGTCTATTCCTTTCATATTGTATTTACGTGCTATATTACTCCAGGCATCAATGTATTCAACAGGTGTGCACAGGTTTAGTCTGAGGGCGGGTTTCAATTTTAGCGAATCACATTTGTTTGAATCCCTTTTAAACAGGTGTGGGGCTCAACACTGTAGGCTATGACTACGGATCATTTCCGAAACATGTAAGCCATACAGTGCTGCTCCCTCAGCACCTTCCACATCGTTTGCTGTGTATCTCCATATTTTAAATACGAATAAAGAATAAAGGATTGTTTTAATGCAGCTGGGATCGTCTTTCTTTGAACTTTCTGCTTTCCAGTAAACCGGCTGCATCTTTGCTGTTTATGGGTTATCAAGGAGCAAGTGTGATGGGCGTTTGTATTTAGCAATTTACAGCTAACGGCTATCAGCACCCCCAAGTCTCACAGTGTTACGGAGCGGAGTAGAGGAGAGGAGCAACTCAAGACTCAGGAGGAGAGTCATGAAAGGGGAACCCCTAGGGGAACCGTGAGCGGGGTGCGCTGAAAAAAATAATAATAAGTGATTTTGGTCTAAGGACAAACCATATTAGTACATATGAGATGATGGTGCTGAATCTTGTAAAGCAATCAGATGTGCTGGCGGCAAGGCTCCTCTGGTCTTCGGGAAGGAGATATCTGTAATTTAGAAATGAAAAAGAGGGCGCCACATAGCGTAATATTGTTGACTCAAGGTCCAAATGGGTGGTTTATTGTTATCGCTTACCAGAAATAAATGCACCGTATTATAACCGGTGCTGACAGGCAGGCTAACACTTTCAGTGGTTAGCACACTGGGTGGCCTCAGGCAGGCTGTACACAGGTGGTACTCAGCGTTCGCTTGATTGGTGTGCGTCTGTGCAGCTCATGTGTGAGACACTGCGGTGGATCAGATACTTTAAAACCTTTACCAGGAAGGATCGAAAGAGAACAAAGGACAACTTCCGTGTATAAAATAAAAGAATTTTAATCCTTACAAACTGCTACGCGTTTCTAGACCTACACCGGTCTTTTCTTCAGGCATACAAACAATGGATACAAATTTCTTAAGATCACAATCTTATATACAATTAAAAACGGAAGTTGTCATAGTTTTCAACAAGGACCAATGGGCTATAGATGGATACTCTGTATCTAATTTGTGTTAATTGGACTTGGTCACCTGTGAACATCGTTAATCTTAACATTGTATATCCCAAAGGACCCATAAATATACCTCAAACAATTTAAAACAATTTAAAGGGTCCCATCACAATCTGCTACAATAATCGCCAATGTATTAGAGTGTGCCTACATAAACATTTACAATATAATATGTGATTCGCATATCTTGATGAAATATAAGTCGTATATGATTTTGTTAAAACCGAGTGTACCCTTATATAATAAAATATAATAGTAAAATTTAAAATGGAATCGACTACTAGCTAAATAGCTCATGTTTGAATTCCCTTGAAGGATATGTTGTTTTTATCTTATTCTAAATACTAAAAATAGTATGTGTATGAGTGTGTATAGAGGATGTGATGTGTGTTGTACATGAACCAGTAATGTTATTTTAAACAAATAAATACAATGATGTGTGTATGTAAATATAATGTATGTACCAAACTCCATTTGGCCAGAGAGATTTTAAATATCGATAAATAGAATGAAGTGATTGCAGAAATTGCAACATATGGATCGAGTTCTATTTATTCAACGCTCAATTTCGTATGGTGAACCCGAATGATTAGTGTAATAAAATTAATAACTAAAATAAAGTGCGACCCCCAGCTGTGGATCATAATACACAGAGGTTATTTTGCATGCAAATGTTATAAAAACGAGCATACATGTTGATAAACCAACTGGTGTTTCTATGTGTGTATATAGTCTAACACATCTGTAATGAGTGATTATAGCGTAGACCTTTTGTTGTTTAGCTGATTTTGATCCTGTGGTGTCTGAACTTTTGTAATCGAAACAAAAGGGTAAAAATGTCGATTGAATAAATATTCTTTGTTTGTATTCTTCATTTGAGGGATTAGTTTTTGATTTATATTTAAAAAGTTAATAAGCATCTGATGTATCTGATGTGGCCAGTAAGCCAAAGTTGATCAGACAATGATAATGTCCAATGGGATTTTGGGACTGCTGTTAGTGAGATGTTAGTATCTATGTTTTACTTGTTTTGTTCTGTACAAAGTGTTGTTGATGTTTGTGAAAGAGAATTAGTTTGTGGATTTGTGGAGGCGATTTCATGTTCTGGCGGCTAGGTCTATAGGCTAATTTAAGGTGTTGAAATTGTTCTGATGTATTTAAAGTGACCAGTATATCAACGTTATTCAGACTAGTTCAGTGTACTGCATGAATGTTCAAGCAGATATATTCTATCGTTGGTCATAAGTTTGATTGTTAATTAAATGCTGCTAAATCTAAATTTGCATTTAAGCCATCAGGAAAAAGTGTTTTTAACTTAAAAATCCAAAAAGTTTCTCGTTGTCTGAGTTTATTTGTTCTATTGTAATCGGCAGACCTAGGGATGAAATCTATAGGTGTGTATTGGAAAGTGTATGGATTGCCTTGATGTTTACTTAGACAATGGTTTGGCACACTGTGTTTGATTTTCGTTTTCTTACAGTTTTTGCAATTACGCAGGTGTTCTCCCCACCTTGTTTTGACTTTTCTACAGGTGCGGCCTACATATTGTAGGCCACATATACACTCCAATAGGTAAACCACAAAAGAAGAATTGCAGTTATAAAAGCCCTGAATGGGATATGTATCACCAGTGGTGTGGGATCTGAAAGATTTACTACCATGTTTAATGTATTGACAAGAATTACAACTGGTTTTTCCACATTTGTATGTTCCTTGTAGGCCAAATATACCATTTTTGGTTTGTGTGTTGTTCTTGGATCGGTGTTGTATATGTTTTACAATTGTTATTGTATTGTGTGATGAACATAATCTCGTCTTGGTTTGTTGAACTGTTGGTTGTTCTTTTGTTTTTGTTATTGTTGGATAATATCTCATTTCTGTTTAACCTTTTCGTTCTTGTTAGTGCGTTATCTAAAATGTGGACTGGGTAATTTCTTTCTATAAATCTATTGTAAATGATCTGACTTTGTTCAAGAAAGATGTTAAAATCTGAACAATTTCTCCTAATGCGTCTGAACTGACTGTACGGTACGTTGTTAATCCAACTTCTGTGGTGGTTGCTGTGGTATTCTAAATAGCTGTTGCTATCAACATCTTTAAAAAATGTTTTTGATGTGATGGACCAATTGGGACCCCAACTGAGTATCAGATCTAAATATTCTATTGAATCTGGTTGAATGTTAGCTGTAAACGTGATCCCCATGTTGTTGTTGTTGAGTTGAGTTATGAATGATTCTGCTGCTTCTAAACTACCATTCCAAATAAGAATATTTGTGTAAACGTTTATGTAGGCACACTCTAATACATTGGCGATTATTGTAGCAGATTGTGATGGGACCCTTTAAATTGTTTTAAATTGTTTGAGGTATATTTATGGGTCCTTTGGGATATACAATGTTAAGATTAACGATGTTCACAGGTGACCAAGTCCAATTAACACAAATTAGATACAGAGTATCCATCTATAGCCCATTGGTCCTTGTTGAAAACTATGACAACTTCCGTTTTTAATTGTATATAAGATTGTGATCTTAAGAAATTTGTATCCATTGTTTGTATGCCTGAAGAAAAGACCGGTGTAGGTCTAGAAACGCGTAGCAGTTTGTAAGGATTAAAATTCTTTTATTTTATACACGGAAGTTGTCCTTTGTTCTCTTTCGATCCTTCCTGGTAAAGGTTTTAAAGTGTCTGATCCACCGCAGTGTCTCACACATGAGCTGCACAGACGCACACCAATCAAGCGAACGCTGAGTACCACCTGTGTACAGCCTGCCTCAGGAGGAGAGTAGCTGGGATAAGTTGAGGCGGTTGAGGAGTTCACCGCTTCGTCCCGGTGTGTTTCTTTCTTTCCCCAGAGTGAAATATTTCCTGTACAGAAAGGTCTACATAACAAGCAGCACATTGGCTGCAGAAGTCGCATATAGAGCCGACTCTAATCATAAATGATTACGTTCTCACACTATGCAGCACACTAACTTCAGATACTACAAATAGACCTGATATTCAACAGTTAGTAAGATTTTTCTCTGGTATAAGAACCATCAACCTATAGCATTTAATTAATGCTGCTGATATCAATGTAGTGGACTAGAGTATATTCTCACATATACACATAGTGATATCTATTACACTAATTTTGTGTGCATCATTGTCTGAGCCACACACCAGCTACTGAAATTAATTTTCACATAATTAGGAGTATTAGCTGCTCACCAGTATGTATAGCAATATTCACAATTAATTCTCTGATGATATTTGGACATTTAGCCTGCTATACCTGTAGTATTACTCACTACTACTATTATTCTCTATCTGATTGACACGCAGATCCATGCCCCCCCTATCCGTAGTTTTAAATTGTGTGTCATGGTTATGTTTGTGTACATTTTTTTAACATAGTATGAATAAAAGTTATATTTTAATGTGCATTTTCTCACTTCTATCTATCCTGACCCATTTGTCAATAATAGCCATATTATTGGACAGTAGTTTATTGTGAATAGTTATATCGGTTGATACTATTTATGTGACAGAACTCAGGAGTGCTATATGTGTATTCTTGTTGAGGTGGGTGTCCACTCCCCTTAAGCCTAGCAATTGTACTTTCTATAATACACAGCACCAACCCCGGAGCTCAGGTTATTAGACCTGTGTATCCCTTTGAAAGGGCAGCAGTTCTCATTTATGTTCCAGTAGTGCCATTGGACCCCCTCTTCTTGTTCTCAAATTTCCTTCACACCTGATAAGGTGTTACTTCCAATAGAGCACACACCAAAGATACTTTCACATTTACTATTAATAATTGTAACTGTCCAACAACCATGGCATCCAAATGGGAACTAGATAGGAATTCCAGACAACAAAAAAGACAAGCCGATTTAGACGAGGTTTTTCAAAATCCATCCTCTAATTCTAATTCAAATGAAGACTTGATGAATAAATCCCTCAAGGAAATACACAAACTGATGCATAAACAAGATAAACTCTGGTGGAATCACCATTTTTTTGAAAAATATATCGAATTAAATTTGATTCCCAGAGGACTCAGGATACAGCTGTTCCCAGCCTTTGAATTCCGCGATCCCAATCTAGCTACTGAATGGGAAGAAGCATTATCTGAATGCTCCCATAAACTAATGAAAATTCTAATTAGACATGATAAGTCAGAGTATGATCTCTTTGAAATTCAGATACAAGAACTTAACAACAAATTAAAAACATTTGAAACACTTAAAGATTTTGAAGCTACATATAACAAGTTCCAAAAAGAACTGGACAAATATGAACAAGAAATAAAATTAACCAAACAAGGAAAATTAAGTCGTGATAAAACTGACTATGCAAACAAAAAAGTGTACAAATGGAAGAAAAGAGGGAATTTCAACAAAGAAAAACCATCTAGAGTTAATATAGTACAGAGTGACATCTCTGATACGGAAGGAGAAGATACAGAAACATTTGAATCGGACTCAGAAGCTTCAACATCTACAGTAGCTAGTAACAGCAACAACCCCATGACTCGACGTAAAAGGAAGGATTTTTTAGATCAAAGTACCTCTTCAGAACCAAACACACTAGAAGAGGTAGGAGGAAAACCAAAAAAACAAATGAAGAAGAAACCAGAAAGTCAGAAGAAGACAGATCGCAGAAATTGGAAACCATACAAAAGGGACCCGAGCCCCTTCTCAGAGCTGAGGATGAAGCAATGAGGGTGATCAACTTGTCTCACAAAGTACTAACATCAGATCACACCAACGTACTTTCAAAGGGAATGTCTTTTTGCCCTACCTCAAGAGGTGATAAATTCGAAATGATAAAAGATGTACAACTATTTATCAGAAAAATAGCATTGAAGAAAATGTATTCTAATACTCAGAACCAATGCTCTAATGAAACCATATCGAATTTATCTGAAGATGAACGCATTTCTCTTGCCAATTTGGAAGAGTTATTAAGTGAAAATGAGCCCACAAAAGACCCTAACTGGCGGGATAAAATAAAGAATAAATCTCAATTCATGCCTAAGACCAATAATTGCCCACAATTAGAGGTTTTTAATAAAGTGGTATGTGACAAAATTACCAATTTAAAAGAAAATTGGACCAATCAGAATCTATCTAAATCTGAATCCAAGGCACTTCAAGAAATGAAACAATGGGATGACGTCATAATATGTAATTCAGACAAAGGTGGGAATGTGGTAATCTGGCCTATCAACAAATATAGAGAAGAAGCGCACAAACAACTTAGAGACAAAAAATGTTATCGGAAACTAAACTACAATCCATCAAATGAATATCTACAGGAATATGCCAACATTATAACCACGGCTAAACACAATGGACTGTTAACTCTTAAAGAGTTTAAATTCCTGAAAGTTACAAATCCAACTGTCTCTACATTCTATTTGATACCGAAGATCCACAAAGATCAATCTCATCCACCAGGACGCCCAATAGTGTCTGGGATTAACTGTCTAACTGAAAAAGCAAGCCAATTTATTGATTTCAGATTGAGACAATACCTCACACAATTATCATCTTATGTGAAGGATACCACTGATGTCCTAAAACAACTAGACAACATCCATGTCAATAAGGACATCTGGTTAGTAACAGCAGATGTGGAGTCCTTATATACAAGCATCTATCACAAGTTAGGACTCGGAGCAGTTAGAAGTTTTTTGGAAATGGGCTCAAAAGAAGAGAAGGAACATAATGAGTTTATTTTAAACCTGTTACAATTCGTTCTAAATCACAACTTTTTCACTTTTGACCATGCGTTCTATCTTTAAATCAGGGGGACTACCATGGGCACTGCCTGTGCCCCAACATACGCCAACCTATTTTTAGGTTGGTGGGAGCAACATATTGTCTTCTCTGATACTAATGATAAACACACTGATCGAATACCTCTATGGCTGCGTTACATAGATGACGTGCTCTTTCTTTGGGAAGGCACAAAGGATGAACTTGATAATTTCCTGAAGGATATCAATTCGAACAATCTAAATATAAAATTAACCCATGAAGCCAGTCAAAAATCAGTATCATTCCTAGATCTGACAATTACTAAAAACTTAGATGGTACTCAGTACAGATGTATTTAGGAAAAAGACTGCTACTAATAGTATACTGGACAGCTCAAGCGCACATGCGCCAAATACTGTAAAATCGCTCCCAATTGGAGAATTCCTTAGAATGAAGAGAAACTGCTCTACTAATGAAAAATTTGAAGTGAGCGCAAAGGAATTGAGAATCAGACTCCTACAAAGAGGATACAGTAGGAGATCAATAAAAAAAAGCGGAATACCGGGGTAAATGTACTCCCAGACATGAACTATTGAAACCCAAAGATCATCCTATAAACCAACAAGAAACAATCAGATTCATTACCACGTATAACACCAAAACAACTCAAATGCTAAACATCCTTAAAGAATCATGGCATATTTTACAATCTGATCAATCTTTGGGGGAAATTGTGGGAGAAAGACTTCAAGTAGGGTACCGGAGGGCACCCAATCTAAAAGGAATGATCAGTCCTAGCCATTTAAAAGGTAACAGAACAAGAACTCCACTAAGAGATGGTTCCTTCAAATGTGGTACGTGCAGTACATGTAGCTTCATGAAGAAAACAAATCAAATAGAAGATCGTTTTGGAAAAATACATCAAATCAAATCTCATATCAATTGTACAACAGAAGGGGTAATATATGTACTCCAATGTAAATGTGCAAAATGTTACGTTGGTATGACGACCAGGAAAATAAGAATCAGACTGCAGGAACATCTCAGAAATATCAAAAACGCAGCCAATGATAGTAAAGCAGGAAAAACTATCACCTCAGTTGCCAGACATTTTCTCAAAATCCATAAATCTAGACAATCAGACCTCCAATGTTGGGGGATACAGAAAATTGATCTTGGCATATGAGGGGGCAACATTGAACAGGCACTTTTGAAGGCAGAAAATAGATGGATTTATCTGTTGAACACTATTCAACCGTTTGGACTTAACGAAAATAATAACTTCGTGGCATTCCTTTAATTTTTATATCAGAATGCTTTATATCGCCATCTGGCTAACAACAATTCCCTATGTTCCGTCTATGTGTGTCCCTGACATCAAAACAACATTGAAATAGGATGTTAATTTAATAATCCCAGCTCTGCAGAACTGGGGATATATAAGACTTAGATTTGTATATATTCATATACTCATATATTTACATTCACAGTGATTACATTAATAACTTGTTGACTGTTCTGCACTTAAAATGGATAAGCACAGAGTAAGAAGTGCTTCTCCTAACACAATCGTATAAACACATTTTAGTCTTTATATAAAAAAATTTTGTTAATACAAGTCACTAAAATCACTATTATAAATATCTTCTTTATGTATTATCAGTAGGAAGTTATGTATCTATCATTTATTATACACACACTGTTCACCATTATTATGCAACAGCATTCACCATTGACACATTAGTAGAAGATAATAAATCTTCGGCATCATAAATTTCTCTAGTATTATTACTAGCATTATCACTAAATACTCCAGTGTATTATTGCACTACCACTCATCATTATCGATTTTCAAACACACTTACACTCTTTAGAATTTTATTTTACCTCACATATGTTTGGGATTTTTAATTGGTTAGCACATTGGTTATATTCATTTAGATAACAGGCACATCACACAGTCAATCAATATTTTAAAACTTTTTATGTCATGAGAATGTATGATCAATATTCAACTTTGGACCCTGATAATCCCTCAACACGGGACCGCATGACGTTATCCAGGGGGCGGTACATTTAGGCATAACATTATTTAAACCCAGTTTTGCGCGCCATGCGCGCACCCTTTAAAAAAGCCGACAAGCGGCGAAACATGTTAGGGAATTGGTGAGGGGCCCAGTGAGCTCCTGTGTTTTAGGAAGCGTTTAGTGGGGAACGACCAGCGTGTCCCAGCAGCTAATACTCAGTACTTTATTTATATCTATTTCCTCAGTTTAATTGAGTGTGTTTGTTACTCAGTCTTTCAGCGTGCAGCACGTTTACTCATATTGATTCACAAAGAGTTAATTTCAATATGCAGCACGCTGAATATAGATGTCACAAATAAATCCGGTTCACATTATGAGTAATGACTGTTAGTATTCTCGGAACTATCAACCTTTATGTTACATGATGCAGCGTGTTGACTACAAATACAGTGAGCAAGTTTAGTTCACGAGTGGAGTGGTGATTACTTTGGTATATAAACCTTAATCTCTATCATCCCAGTAACGGTGTAAAGTCTGATACAATCTATTAATAAACTCACTTGTGTAAGGTTTACTTATAGTCACTCCTAACGGTGGTAACAATTTAGTTACACAAAGTGAAGCACAGATACAAAGTAACAACGTATAGATGCCAATTATTAATTCAATACTGAATCTATACTGTTAACCCTCATTGAGCAAGGATCGAAACTATCAGACTTATATCCCAAGCAGGAAACCAGCAATTCACCTCCCACCAAGTATAACCAAATTCATTGTAATAACATAAAGGTCTTTACAACAAGCAGTATGCTGATTATAGAAGTTACAAATTAATCCGACTCACATTGTGAGTGATGATTCTTATTATCCTTTGAATTCTCAACCTTCATGTTATATTATGTAGCGTGTTGACTACAAAAATAGTGTGAGCATATGTAGTTCACGAGTGGAGTAGTGATTAATTTTGGTATTTAAACATCAATCTCTATCATCCCAGTTACGGTGTTAATTTTGATACAATTAAATAATAATATATTCACTTATATAAGGTCTATGTAAAATCACTTCAAATGGTGGTAACAATTTAGTTACATAAGTGTAGCATAGACATTAAGTGACAACATATATATGTTAATAACAAATATAATACCAAATCTATACTGATAGCTCTTACTGAGCAAGCATTGAAACTATCAGATTTATATCACTGGGGCAAACCTATAATTCACCTCCCACCAAGTACAATCAAACTTATTATAATAACCAAAAGGTCTACATAACAAGCAGCACATTGGCTGCAGAAGTCGCATATAGAGCCGACTCTAATCATAAATGATTACGTTCTCACACTATGCAGCACACTGACTGCAGATACTACAAATAGACCTGATATTTAACAGTTAGTAAGATTTTTCTCTGGTATAAGAACCATCAACCTATAGCATTTAATTAATGCTGCTGATATCAATGTAGTGGACTAGAGTATATTCTCACATATACACATAGTGATATCTATTACACTAATTTTGTGTGCATCATTGTCTGAGCCACACACCAGCTACTGAAATTCATTTTCACATAATTAAGAGTATTAGCTGCTCACCAGTATGTATAGCAATATTCACAATTAATTCTCTGATGAGATTTGGACATTTAGCCTGCTATACCTGTAGTATTACTCACTACTACTATTATTCTCTATCTGATTGACACGCAGATCCATGCCCCCCCATCCGTAGTTTTAAATCGTGTGTCATGGTTATGTTTGTGTACATTTTTTTAACATAGTATGAATAAAAGTTATATTTTAATGTGCATTTTCTCACTTCTATCTATCCTGACCCATTTGTCAATAATAGCCATATTACTGGACAGTAGTTTATTGTGAATAGTTATATCGGTTGATACTATTTATGTGACAGAACTCAGGAGTGCTATATGTGTATTCTTGTTGAGGTGGGTGTCCACTCCCCTCAAGCCTAGCAATTTCCTGTACGGAGCCTTCCAAGGGGACATAGGCATTGATACTGCCTGAAGCACCCCCACTCCTTGGCACACTGGTGAGTGAAGTATATCGTTGGTTTCTGTGTGCTTTATCAGCTGTTTTGTATATTGACTCATTCTCAGCCTGCCTGCTTGTGTGCAGCTGTTTGCGGCTGTCTGCGGCCAATTGATTTCACAGCCACTTATTGTTTGCATTGCTAATACATACATACGCTCCTACACACTTTGGATATTGTATTTCTGGACTGCTGGTACAGTAATAAGGGTTTCTCTTTGACTTTTTGTTTATATAGCTTTTCAAACATATTGCAACAATTGCATATATCACTGTTCTCCTTCTCAGAGATTTTAGTTACTGCCATTCAGCTGCTTATACAATATACCGACAAACCAATCTAAGTGGTGATAGTAAATAATATACTTATTATCGGCACGCTACCTACAAAAATCAATGGTATTTTTCTAAGTGCTTACAACATTGTGTATATTTAAGCTGACATTGGAAGTTTTTATACGCACACCTGAGCTTATCTACCACAGTAAGATGTTGAATTTGATAAAATAATGCACTGGTACTTTAATTGCCTTTTAAATTAAAAATGTAGAAGCCCTTTCACACTACAGGTGTTACCTTTACGTAGCGACCTACGTTTATAACCTAACACCCTTGTTGATTAATTAGGTTAGTATTACCTATCATTTGAGTTCAAATAACACAGAGACTTGCTATTATAACTAGCCACAATATGGCATAATATGTACCTCAGAATAATTTTCAACTGAACTTATTGGCAAGGTTATTGTGTATAACTGCTAAAATTAGCACTAATGGGGGAATGTTAATAATACAAACTTGCAAAGCAAGTACACCATAAGTGGTTCAATCTACATTAAATAAAGGTTATAACTATCGTGCATAATATTCATTATGGTTTCTTCCTCATTTTAGTGGGTGTCAAGATTAAAATAATTAATGGCTATTGTATTATACATTTAGTTTATGACAAACTGTCGGAGGTGTAATTATTTCTCCAACCTCTGGCACTCGTATTCTCCTCCAACTTGATTCCTAATACCCAATAGTACTACTATGACAGGCTCCTAAGAGCGTTTTTAAGTTGGTATTTTCCTATTTTTATTGTGTATTTATAATAAAAGTTATATGTTAATCTCTCATAGTCATATGAACATATCCAAGACTTTATTTTACAATTAAAGCTGTCTGGTATATAAAGTGACCCATTTGCATGACAGTTACACTTACAACCCCGTGAGTGCTATATATGTAGTCTTTGCTCTTTAAGTGTGGGCTTTCTTGCCTCTCTTATTAGTTGTTTCAAATGCTCCCTAATTAACCCCTTCACTGCTGGGCATAATACACGTGTGGTGCGCAGTGGCATTTAGCGGCCTTCTAATTACCAAAAAGCAATGCCAAAGCCATATATGTCTGCTATTTCTGAAGAAAGGGGATCCAAGAGAAGCATTTACAACCATTTATGTCATAATTGCACAAGTTGTTTGTAAATAATTTCCGTAAGAAACCTAAAGTTTGTGAAAAAAATTGTGAAAAAGTGAACAATTTTTTTTTTATTGCATTTGGCTGTGAAATGGTGTCATAAAATATACCAAAATGGGCCTAGATCTATACTTTGGGATGTCTTTTAAAAAAAAAATATATACATGTCAAGGAATATTCAGGGATTCCTGTACGATATCAGTGTTCCAATGTAACTAGCGCTAATTTTGAAAAAAAGTGATTTGGAAATAGCAAAGTGCTACTTGTATTTATTGCCCTATAACTTGCAAAAAAAGCAAAGAACATGTAAACATTTGGTATTTCTAAACTCAGGACAAAATTTTGAAACTATTTAGCATGGGTGTTTTTTGGTGGTTGTAGATGTGTAACA
This sequence comes from Bombina bombina, assembly GCF_027579735.1. Lineage (NCBI taxonomy): Eukaryota > Metazoa > Chordata > Amphibia > Anura > Bombinatoridae > Bombina > Bombina bombina. Next base: position 1,169,586,079 of record NC_069499.1, read on the forward strand.
GATTTTGGGGGTCAAAGTTAGAAAAAGTGTTTTTTTTTTCCATTTTTTCCTCATTTTATATTTTTTTTTTTATAGTAAATTGTAAGATATGATGAAAATAATGGTATCTTTAGAAAGTCGATTTAATGGCGAGAAAAACAGTAAATAATATTTGTGGGTATAGTAAATAAGAGAAAAATTACAGCTAAACTCAAACACCACAAAAGTGTAAAAATAGCCTTGGTCCCAAATGGACAGAAAATGGAAAAGTGATGTGGTCATTAAGGGGTTAATTTAAACATAAGTTGTACTTTAAAATGTATTTCAAAGTTACAATGCAACATGTGTTTCTGCTTTCTCCTGCTATTTTCCATTTAGACGTACGTCTGAGCTTCCTGTATTTGAAACTCAGTAGGGGACACTTAACACTTAGATGGTAAGGGTTATCTCCTTTGAGTATGTTTGTGTATTTCATTTTTCTTACAGACGGACCATCTGTTCCTTACAGGGGCCAGTAAGTTTTATTACCCATCTTGGAATGGAAACCCATATATGGGCATATACATCTGAGGGCTCCATAATGCTAACATTTACTTTGAAGTGGCCCATTGGTCTTATCTATAGAAAGGTATAAATTCTTTGTTCTCTCCTGTGTAACCATGAAGAAGGGGGAGGATTGAATTTTGATGTGTAGTCAGCAAGGCATCTCATGTCTGACCTCAGAATTGCAATACACAGAATGTATTCAGCGATAAAATGAGCATGCTCAAATTTAATATTTGATAGGTTTCATATTTATTTTATCTTTTATATATACATATACAGTGGGGCAAAAAAGTATTTAGTCAGCCACCAATTGTGCAAGTTCTCCCACTTAAGAAGATGAGAGAGGCCTGTAATTTTCATAATAGGTATACCTCAGCTATGAGAGACAAAATGTGGAAACAAATCCAGACAATCACATTGTCTGATTTGGAAAGAATTTATTTGCATATTATGGTGGAAAATAAGTATTTGTTCACCTACAAACAAACAAGATTTCTGGCTCTCACAAACCTGTATCTTCTTATTTAAGAGGCTCCTCTGTCCTCCACTCATTACCTGTATTAATGGCACCTGTTTGAACTTGTTATCACTATAAAAGACACCTGTCCACATCCTCAAACAGTCTCACTCCAAACTCCACTATGGTGAAGACCAAAGAGCTGTTGAAGGACACCAGAAACAAAATTGTAGACCTGCACCAGGCTGGGAAGACTGAATCTGCAATAGGCAAGCAGCTTGGTGTGAAGAAATCAACTGTGGGAGCAATAATTAGAAAATGGAATACATACAAGACCACTGATAATCTCCCTCGATCTGGGGATCCACGCAAGATCTCACCCCGTGGGGTCAAAATGATCACAAGAACGGTGAGCAAACATCCCAGAACCAAACGGGGGGACCTAGTGAATGACCTGAAGAGAGCTGGGACCAATGTAACAAAGGCTACCATCAGTAACACACTATGCTGCCAGGGACTCAGATCCTGCAGTGCCAGACGTGTCCCCCTGCTTAAGCCAGTACATGTCCGGGTCCGTCTGAAGTATGCTAGAGAGCATTTGGATGATCCAGAAGCAGATTGGGAGAATGTCATATGGTCAGATGAAACCAAAGTAGAACTGTTTGGTAGAAACACAACTCGTCGTGTTTGGAGGAGAGAGAATGCTGAGTTGCAACCAAAGAACACCATATCTACTGTGAAGCATGGGGGTGGCAACATCATGCTTTGGGGCTGTTTCTCTGCAAAGGGAACAGGACGACTGATCCGTGTACATGAAAGAATGAATAGGGCCATGTATCGTGAGATTTTGAGTGCAAACCTCCTTCCATAGGCAAGGGCATAGAAGATGAAACGTGGCTGGGTCTTTCAGCATGACAATGATCGCAAACACACCGCCCGGGCAACGAAGGAGTGGCTTCATAAGAAGCATTTCAAGGTCCTGGAGTGGCCTAGCCAGTCTCCAGATCTCAACCCCATAGAAAACCTTTGGAGGGAGTTGAAAGTCCGTGTTGCCCAGCAACAGCCCCAAAACATCACTGCTCTAGAGGAGATATGCATGCAGGAATGGGCCAACATACCAGCAACAGTGTGTGACAACCTTGTGAAGACTTACAGAAAACGTTTGACCTCTGTCATTGCCAACAAAGGATATATAACAAAGTATTGAGGTGAACTTTTGATATTAACCAAATACTTATTTTCCACCATAATTTGCAAATAAATTCTTTCCAAATCAGACAATGTGATTGTCTGGATTTGTTTCCACATTTTGTCTCTCATAGTTGAGGTATACCTATGATGAAAATTACAGGCCTCTCTCATCTTCTTAAGTGGGAGAACTTGCACAATTGGTGGCTGACTAAATACTTTTTTTGCCCCACTGTGTGTATATAAATATATATATATATATATATATATAGTCTACTGACATTCACAGATACCCTGACAAGAGGCTACCCAGCTCATTTTGTTAGAACATTTTTATAACAACTCCCCGGCGGAGGTCCAGGTCTGGGTCAAAGATAAGAGGCCTACAACAGCCAATGGCCAATCAGTATTTGGATGCCAGGCATCAGGCCACCCCTGAGCCCCGACAGGTAACCCGCTCCCACCCGTGCTCGCACTCTGGCGCCTACTCGGTACCCCCATACTCGGCCGACGCCTGTCCGCCCCTCTGGCTCCAACTCATCCCAGGGGTTCTACAAGTGCGGACGGGCAGCCCACATAAGAAGAGAGTGTCCAGGGTGGAGGCCAAGGAAACGTTCTCTGGGTCAGTGGACCAGCACTCCAGTCAGGAGGTATTAAGCTGCGGCCCACTGCCTGTACACCGAGGACCCTACCAACTACACCGGCTGGGCTGAAGAAGAAGTGGGGGTCCTGCATCGCTGACACTATCTCCAGGATGTCTGGGTCAATGGGCAGGTGGCCCAGGGACTAAAGGACACTGGAGCTACAGTCACCCTGGTCCAACCCCAGCTAGCCCCCGCCTCTGGCCATACAGGAAGGATACTTGCCGTTGAGGTGGCTGGGGTTGCCGTACTACGGATCCCCATAGCCCGAGTGCAGCTGGATTGGGGTGTCTGCCCCGTGCTGTAGAAGTAGGGGTCTTGAACCACTTGACTGCTGAGGTCTTACTGGGAAGCGACCTCGGCCACCTTGCCTCAGCTTTTGTGGGGGATAAAACCCAGGATGTTGCTGCAGTTACCACCCGCCAGCAAGCCAGACGCCAAGCCACCGCATCCTATCTGGGGACCCTGGTGAGACATTCTGCCCCGACTCCTACCTTATCCCGGCCTTCCGCTCCGACTCCAACCCTACCCCCTGACCAACCATCCTGGGCGTCCCCCACCGACTTCGCCCAGGGGACCTTGAGCGACCCAACCCTAGCCCCTTACCGAGTAGGTACTGACCCCCAGGGCCCCGGGGAGGAATGTTTCCAGTGGGAGAGAGGTCTCCTGTACCAGATCTCCGAGAGGAGAAAAGGGCTGGTGCCCAAACGTCAGCTGGTTGTACCAAAGAAGTTTCGGTCCGACCTAATGCGAATAGGACGTGATATTCCCCTAGCTGACCGCCTGACCCAGATCTTTTGGCCAGGGATTACAGGGGACATTAACGACTACTGTAAAACTTGCCCAGTGTGTCAGAAGGTAGGGAAGACAGGAGACCACACTAAAGCTCCCGTGAACCCCTTCCCATTATTGACGAGCCTGAAGGAGAGTAGCAGTAGAAGTAGAGTAGCAGTAGACATAATTGGACCTTTGGCCCGACCTAGCCCCACTGGGAAGAAGTATATACTTACAGTGGTTGACTATGCTACCCGATACCCAGAAGCAATCCCCCTTGCCAATATCAAAGCGGAGACAGTGGCAGATGCAATGCTGCAGATATTCACCAGGGTAGGCTTCCCCCTAGAAGAGATCTCCGACAAGGGAACCCAATTCACTGTGAAGATCACCCAGCAGTTGTGGAGGCTATGCGGAATAAAAAAAAACTGCACAGTTCTCCATATCACCCCCAGACTAATGGTCTATGTGATTGGTTTAATGGGACCTTAAAGCAGTTGCTCCGGACATTCTCGTTCACTCACAAGGACTGGGAGAGATTCCTGCCGCACCTCCTCTTTGCATACCGAGAGGTGCCCCAGGAATCCACTGGTTTCTCCCCATTCAAATTAGTGTATGGCCGGAAGATAAGGGGGCCCCTACACCGAGTGAGAGCCCATTGGGAGGGGCACACAGAAGAGGAAAGACCCTCTGTTGTTGAGTATGTGCTCCAACTCAGGGACCGACTGAAGGACCTCACCGACAGGGTGCGAGAGAACCTTCAGGTCGCTCAAAGAAAATAGTAAAACGGTGGTAAGACCGGAATGCTCGTACTCGGACATTGACTGTAGGTCAGAAGGTCTTAGCTCTGAAGCCTGTCAAAACAGACAAGCTACAGGCCTCCTGGCAGGTGCCCTAATGGGTAGTGGAACACCTGGATGACACCACCTACCTGGTAGCCAAATGTTCAGATGACCGAGTCCGCCAAACCTTTCATGTGAACATGTTAAAGGCATACCTGGAAAAAACCCAGGATGTGGCCGCCATCTGTGCTCCGGCTGTAGAGGACTCTGAGAGTCTTCCCATGCCAGAGCTCCTTGGGCAAAATGAGACCCCCACGGTGTAGCTGACATACCCCTAGACGAGAGGTTAGAGACTGGACAGAGAGAGCAAGTCCGGCGACTCCTTGAAGATAGATGAGATATGTTCTCCACTGTCCCTGGGTACACTGCAGCGGCCATGCACAGAGTAGAATCCCCGGGACAGGCCGCCCTATGCCAGGCAGCCTACAGGGTCCCAGAGGCCGTCAGGGACAGTATGCACTGTGAGCTTAGGGGAATGTTGTACCTAGGTGTTGTTGAATTGTCCAACAGTCCCTGTGCCTCCCCGGTAGTGCTGGTACCCAAGAAGCCTCTACCAGGTCATGCAGTTTGGGATGAAGAACACTTCAGCTACCTTCCAAGGGATAGTGGATCGCCTTCTGGATAGCCTCCAGGACTATGCTTGCGCATACCTGGATGACATCGCCATCTATAGTGACACCTGGGAGGACCATTTGGTCCACCTAGGCGTCATTTTAGATTACATCAGGGCCATCGGTCTGACCCTGAAGCCAGACAAATGCACCATAGGACGCTCGGAGGTCCAGTACCTGGGTCACCAAGTGGGATGTGGAAAGCAGCAGTCGGAGCCAGCCAAAATTAAGGCAGTGGCGAAATGGCCAACCCCCAAGACCAAAACACAAGTCTTAGCTTTTCTAGGAACAGCTGGGTATTACCATAAATTTGTCCCCAATTATAGTGCCCTGGCCAAGCCCCTTACTTACCTAACACGCAAGCGACTTCCCCGACAGGTCCTGTGGTCCCCAAAATGTGAGACTGCCTTTCAAAGTCTGCCTTGATCTCTGCCCCTGTCCTAGCCGCTCCTGACCCCAATAAACATTTTTGTGTCCACACAGATGCCCAACCCACAATGTTCGGGTTGTGAGCAGTCCTAAGCCAGGTAGACGAGAGGGGGCAGGACCACCCCGTAGCTTACATCCGCCAGAAGCTATTACCCAGGGAAGTAGGCTACGCTGCAGTGGAGAAGGAGTGCCTGGCCCTAGTGTGGGCCCTTAAGAAACTGCAGCCCTACCTCTATGGGAGGACTTTCACCATCCTCACAGATCATAACCTTCTTGTATGGCTCAACAGAGTGTCTGGGTGATGGCTGCTGTGGAGTTAAGCCATGCAGCCCTTCAACTTTGCCATTTAGTACAGACCGGGAAAGTGCAATGGAAACGCTGATGGACTTTCCCGTCAAACTGAAATGGAATAGCTCCTCTGACAGCCTCTTGCCGACCAGTGTGTGGATCTGTTGAACTGGAAGGGAGGAGCTGTCATGGATACCAGGCTGCAGGGGTTAAACCTCCACCCACCTACTACCTCACCCCATCCTATTTCTAAGCAGATTTGGGCTTTTTGAGAGCCACTGCGATCTCCCAGACCTTGGATTTAATTTGTTTGTGGGTCACATATCATCAGGAAAGAGCTGGTCCCTGACCACCTAGTCCCTATCCGGCCCACCAGGCCCCTGGAACTGCCAATCGGCCAAATTGTCCCACACCCCCGATGTCCCTTACCCCAGATCGCTCCAGCGGCCTCTTGTCCCAGAGCTCCGCTCTCTTGGGGATTGTTACCCCTTGGGGAGGGCAAGAGGTGGGGTGATTGCTGGAGGGGAGCTCCCTTTGGAACCAGAGGTTCTGGACCCCTTTCCACAACCCCCACTCCCCAGTGGCCTTCCCGATGTACGTTTAGTCACCCATAACTCCGGCCCCTTCGCTTTTTGGACTATAGAAGCTGGGGACAGAGGGCTTCCCAACAACACCCTGAAAATGCTGCTGCTCTCCCGGGATCACCCTGGAACCACCATCCTTATAACACTGGACATTATGGGACAATGGACACTATGGATGGCGCCAGCCTGTCTGGAGGGGATGGAATGGCCGGAGATTTAGGGGACTGATAAGGCTCTTATCTTGATGAGATTGTGTATATAAACTGTGTGTTTTCCCAATAAAAGTTAGTTCTTGTTTCACCTAAATGCTAGTCTGTCTAGTTATTTGAGTGGGCCCCTGCTATAATCATTTTTCTCCGCTACATAGCGGCAGGTTCCAGGTGTTGGAAAGATTCTTTGGCGGAGCTACCCAGTTGGGGTAGCCGGGTTCCGTCACACACACACACATATATATATATATATATATACACATACACAGTTGTGCTCATAAGTTTACATACCCTGGCAGAATTTATGATTTCTTGGCCATTTTTCAGAGAATATGAATGATAACACAAAAACTTTTCTTTCACTCATGGTTAGTGTTTGGCTGAAGCCATTTATAATCAATCAACTGTGTTTACACTTTTTAAATCATAATGACAACAGAAACTACCCAAATGACCATGATCAAAAGTTTACATACCCTGGTGATTATGGCCTGATAACATGCACACAAGTTGACGCAAAGGGTTTGAATGGCTATTAAAGGTAACCATCCTCACCTGTGATCTGTTTACTTGTAATTAGTGTGTGTGTATAAAAGGTCAATAAGTTTCTGGACTCCTGACAGACCCTTGCGTCTTTCATCCAGTGCTGCATTGACGTTTCTGGATTTTAAGTCATGGGGAAAGCAAAAGAATTGTCAAAGGATCTGTGGGAAAAAGGTAGTTGAACTGTATAAAACAGGAAAGGAATATAAAAAAATATCCAAGAAATTGAAAATGCAAATCAGCAGTGTTCAAACTAATCAAGAAGTGGAAAATGAGGCGTTCTGTTTGATAACATACTGCATTCATCTTGCCATCAATTCTGACCAAATTTCCTGTGCCTTTTGTAGCTCACACATCCCCCAAAACATCAGCGATCCACCTCCGTGTTTCACAATAGGAATGGTGTACCTTTCATCATAGGCCTTTTTGACTCCTCTCCAAATGTAGCGTTTATGGTTGTGGCCGAAAAGCTCAATTTTGGTCTCATCACTCCAAATGGCTTTGTGCCAGAAGGTTTGAGGCTTGTCTCTGTGCTGTTTTGTGTATTGTAAGCGGAATACTTTGTGGCATTTGCGTAGTAATGGCTTTCTTCTGGCGACTCGACCATGCAGCCCATCTTTCTTCAAGTGCCTCCTTATTGCCCATCTTGAAACAGCCACACCACATGTCCTGTATTTCACCTGAAGTTATTTGTGGGTTTGTCTTTGCATCCAAAACAATTTTCCTGGCAGTTGTGGCTGAAAATTTAGTTGGTCTACCTGACCGTGCTTTAGTTTCAACAGAACCCCTCATTTTCCACTTCTTGATTAGAGTTTGAACACTGCTGATTTGCATTCTCAATTCCTTGGATATCTTTTTATATCCCTTTCCTGTTGTATACAGTTCAACTACCTTTTCCCGCAGATCCTTTGACAATTCTTTTGCTTTCCCCATGACTCAGAATCCAGAATCGTCAGTGCAGCACTGGATGAAACATGCAAGGGTCTGTCAGGAGTCCAGAAAATCATTGACCTTTTTTTTACACACACACAAATTACAAGCAAACAGATCACAGGTGAGAATGGTTACCTTTTATAGCCATTCAAACCCCTTTGTGTCAACTTGTGTGCATGTTATCAGGCCAAAATTACCAGGGTATGTAAACTTTTGATCAGGGTCATTTGGGTAGTTTCTGTTGTCATTATGATTTAAAAAGAGTAAACACAGTTGATATCATTCATATTCTCTGAAAAATGGCCAAGAAATCATACATTCTGCCAGGGTATGTAAACTTATGAGCACAACTATATACACACACACACAGTAATCAGTGCCCAATTGACTTTAATGCTTTCAGTTTACAAGTTACTTATTCAAAACATAACCAAAATCGTGCCATCTTTGTAATCTGCTTACTGAAATATGACATTGTTTTTTTATAAAAGTTTGTTTAGGTTTTAGGAAAATGTATTACTTGATTTAAAACAAAAATAATGATATATATTTTGTTTATACAACTTTATTTTGCAGTTTGAAATTAGTTGCAGAATAAGAAGCTGGATTAATAAAAAGCCAAAATTAGGGAATAAGAAACTTGGCAAATAAAAAGCCAACATCAGCCTTGTCAACACAGGACAGTTTATTAGAAACTTGCATGTGCCTCTGTCTGGACTTTCTTTCTTTTATGTTTTTTGTTGTATTGACACCACCTAGTGGTTAGTATGAAGCATAGTTACCAATTTCTAATTAAATGTTAAACATACATTTTAAGCTGCATGATCTTGTACCTTCATATCTGAGAAGGATTTTGCAATAAATAATGCAGCTTTATTTTGTCAGATGATGTTTTATGTTTTTACTTTTCACTGATTTCCCTGTCACCAGAACAAAAGAGCCCTTGATAACCAATCACAAACTTATACACATATATAGTATGAACTCTGTTTACAAATGTGCAATTAAAGAAAGAGACTGGGGTAGCCTGCCCTTTTCTCTTCCCTTAGACATGAAACCCAAAGTTTTTCTTTCATGATTCAGAAAGATCATACAATTTTAATACATTTTCCAACGTTCTTCTATTATATAATCTTCATTCTCTTGGTAACCTTTGTTGAAGGAGCAGCAATGCACTAGCTAATGACAAGATACATATATTTACACCCACCAATCAGCAGCTTCTGAGCCTACCTAGGTATACTTTTTAACAAATGATACAAAGTGAACAAAACAAATTAGATAATAGAAAAACATTTTAAAGTTATTTAAAATGACATGCTGTATCTGAATCACAAAATTTAAAAGATTTGGGTTTCATGTCCCATTAAGGTGGTTTATCTCTGATTCAGCTTAGTTACTTAATAATAATTTATTTAGGGCCAGATTACAAGTGGAGAGCTAAATTATCGCACACCCACAAAGGGGCAAATTTGCCTGTTTGTTGGTGTGTGATAATTAACCAGCCATTACGAGCTTAACCAGATATCCGATCAAAATACAGGGCATTTTAGTTTTTATTAAAAAAAAAAGTAGATTTTTTTTAATTTAAAAAAAAAAAAACTGTACTTGGCAGTTTTGGGGCTTTAAAGTTGGTGAGAGTGGGATGTTAGAAAAAAACGGTACTGAAAAGTGCCTTTACATTGCGGTCTATGGGAACTGTGTTTCCAGTAAATATATATGTATATGCTTATATACACATATTAACACATACAGCATATACATATATATTTATAGTTGCTGCAATCGTTGCACGACTTACCCCCTTTATGCGCAGCTCTGATGCCGTCTCTGATGCTCAAGTTTGAATTGCTGTTAACTTGTAATACAGGCGCACATTAGCATGCGCTGGAATTACAAAGTGTAGAGCTAATATCGCTTTCTTGAAAGCAATATTTAGTGTTCCACTTGCAATCTAGCCCTTCATAGGTATTGGGTATATAAACAAATATACCGATATTCCTTTCTAATCTCCATCTAATAGCTAGATATAAATATATATTTATTTATACACAATATTATTCACAGTGCCATAAAACATGTTGAGATCTGTGCATATCCTAAAAGGGCTAATTAAGTAAAAAAAAGTTTGCATAAAAAAGTGTTTAAAAATTGCTGGCAAGTATTTTAAAATAATTTTCAAAAATAAGCAAAAATACTTAAATAGCCATGCTGTCTCAAGCACTTTGTTCCACCCCCCTTATCAGTGTTTAGACACAGGCATTGTATTTCAACTGAGTTCACAGCTTCCAGACATGCTCCAGCAGATAATCCCTATTTACGTTTGTATTCTACCAAAAGCAACAATAGATATAGATACAGCCATAAAAGGAATTGTGTGGGGGGAGTTAGAGAAAGGGTTAATGGTGAGGCACTGCAGTATAAATTTGCAGGTAAAGTAATTAAAGTACATATTATATTTTGTCTCTATCCCAACTTGTTTTATGTCCCTTTAAACTACCTAGTATGCTCACTGCCATTGCAAAATATGCTTTTCCTGTCATGGTTGTTGAGGCAAAATTGATAATCCACCTTAAAACAACAAAGAACTACAGAGAAGGTGAGGGTTTATAGAATTAGCGCTAAAGGACCCCCCCAAAAAATATATATATATATATATATGGTACCAATTTTAGAATACCACAACAATTTTATTTTTTTATTTTTTATTTTTTTTAAAAACACAACAAAATATTATTTGTATATATTGGTGAATGAGGTTTTTTCCTGATTGAGGAGTGTGGGCTCAGTTAACACTGACTGCAGTCACTTTTTTTTTTATTGCAGTGCTGATGTGCTGAGTCCTATTGCTAAAAACAATGTTTATTGAATTTGTGTAAAACGACAGTAAAAAAATGCACAAAAATAAACGCACAACAATAATATCCGCACAAAAATGAACATACACAAAACAAAGTTAATGCAGTATTTTGCTCTGGGTCTGGCTATCTGACTGAAACTAACTCGTAGAAAGTATGTAACTGTCAGATGCCAGATCAGTGTAATGACAGAGTAACAAATATAAAAATTTAAATAATTCAATATATAAAAAACAATATTTTGGGATTTAAAACTGAGGGAAAAAATTAATGTGGTAAAAATTGATAAGGTAAAAATTGTTGGTATCAAGCGAAAAAATACTAGTGATTAAAAAAGTTTATAATTAGGAGCCTAAGAGGGTATAATTAATAAAGGGGATTATTAATAAAACTGATTTGCTGCGACCTAAAAGAGCTAGCCTAATACTGGTGATTAAAAAAGTTTATATTTAGGAGCCTATGAGCGTATAATTAATACAGGGGATTATTAATAAAACTGATTTGTTGAGACCTAAAAGAGCTAACTTATTAATAGTGCGCACTACAGAGATATTGTTACGATCGTAAAATGTACTTTTTGATGCACCTAATGTAAAATGAATACGTTCAAATGATAGCTAAAAAATGCGAGACTTATCTCAATATGTTGGTTTATTCGTTGGTGTATAGTGGAAGGAGCCCAAAACTTTCACCAACATTGGCGGTTTTGGAGAAACCGGAAGTGGATCCGTGGCAAGAAGCGGAAGTGACGTCACTATGTTCTTGCATGCTTACGCGTTTCGTGGGTCCTATGCCCACTTCATCAGAGTAGAATCCACTCCCATCCTGGTCCCCTATTTATATTTAAAATCCGGAAATGACTCCTTGTTGTTATTTAAGGAGCTTTCTCATATTAGGTTTAACCATTTTATTAAAAAATGGCTTGTTTTGATGGATGTTTATTTAGTAGAAAAATAGCACTATTTATGCTTCACATTCTTGAAAAGGAAAAGGTTTGCCTATTATATGATGCTTTGGTTCATATAAGAACAAACTAATTATTCTGATATATTTATAATTGATGTATTAATTTGGAATTTGGAGGTATGGCATTCCCAGACATAAGGACATATAACATTGCTATACTAGCATGCTATGGAGTTGATTGGCTTCTATCCTCCAACCATTTGACTAATATTAAAATTGAAGAGAACCTTATACAACCGATATCCCTTAAAGCAATTTTACATTGTCCATACTTACAACTCTCAGACAGTATTAAAACATCTACTAGCATATATAATGTTGTGAAAGCATGGCAGCAATTATGCGTCCGTCTGAAGATTAATTTTCACATATCCGCTTTCTTACCAGTTAGAGGTAATCCTGAATTCCAACCAGGATGTCAGTACGTGATATTTAGAAGGTGGGCTGAAATGGGTCTATCAAGGGTAATACAATTTCTAGATGAAGGGGCCAGCATGAAAACATTTGAGAATATAGCGTCTGAATATAATTTATCCAATAAGAGTTTTTATGCATGTCTCCAGCTTAGACAGTTCATAAATAAATAATTGCAACAAGGAACTTGGTCAGTAAATTTTGAAGTAGTTGGAGACTATATCAACACATACAGGCAGGGGAACCAATCAATATCATTACTATACAAGATTCTATTGGCAAAGCAAGGTCAGTTAAATCTCGATCAGATCTCATTATATTAGTCTAAACATTTCGAAGAGACTAGCTGTGATGGTATTAAGAAGGGTATTAAGTGGTTAAATGAAGCTCCCCTTCGCTCCTCCTGGAAGGAATCACATTTAAAACTCCTCAATAATGCCTATATTTCACCAAGGAAAATTAGCTTTGTGGACACCAGGACAATTAGGTCGGTGTTGCAAATGTTATATGCCTGCAGCAGATCTACTTCATTGTTTCTGGTATTGTGACAAAATAAGGCAATTCTGGCAGAAAGTTAATTTTTGGCTAAATAGGAGTACACTGGAGCATTTCTCCCTTGACCCAAGATCTATTTTTTTTTTAACCACAGAACAGAGTTGTGATTTAATTAACACGGTTATCTTAGTGGTTCGTAATTTGATCTTGAAAGATTGGAAAAATAAGAAACTTCCCTCCTTCAGATTATTTATTGAAGCAGTCAAAGCACAGATTATCTTTGAGCAACATAATATACCAAATATATATAACAAACAAATACAAAGTTTCTTTAAGAAATGGACGAAAACCATTCAATTATATCCTATTTCCACTCAATGTATACTCACTAAAGTGTTTCATAGGTCAGAATACTTTGAGGGATTGATTTTAAGGGAGATATTCCCAGTAACTTGATACTGACACATTAAACTTTAGATTGAGATTTGGAGGGAGAGGAACTCTTCTTTCCCCTCCCCCCCCCCCCACCCTCTCGTCCTTGAAGCATATATAATTTGAGCATGTTCATTTAAAAGTTTGATGTTCCGGTTTGTGTTTAATGCATATATAATGTTTATAAAAGGTCAGGATATTGATGTATTTTGCTGATCATGATAATTCAACCTGTTTTATTCTTTTGTTCTCTCTTCTTTTTTTATGTCAATATCTAGACATGTATTTTCTTTGTTACTCTCTAATTTACATCTAATTATGTACGGTTGAATATACGTCTTTTTTATTTCCCTGACAATAAAATATAAGATTTAAAAAAAAAAAATAATTGATGTATTAAAGTATATTTCATACATACATTTGAAATCGTATGTATATCTAATCAGAAACTATTATGTAGATAAATTGGTTTATTTAGATTGGTTTTTATTTGGGGGGTTTTGTTGTGTGGGTGGTGGGTTTTACTGTTGGGGGGTTGTTTGTATTTTTTTTACAGGTAAAAGAGCTGATTTCTTTGGGGCAATGCCCAGCAAAAGGCCCTTTTAAGGGCCATTGGCAGTTTAGTGTAGGCTGTTTTTTTTTATTTTGGGGGGGCTTTTTTATTTTGATAGGGCTATTAGATTCGGAGTAATTCATTTTTATTTTTGATAATTTCGATTTTTATTTTGTTTAATTTAGTGTTTATTTTTTTGTAATTTAGATAATTTCATTTGATTCATTTAATTTATTTTATTGTAATGTTAGTTTTTAGTGTAAGACAGGTTAGGTTTTATTTTACAGGTAAGTTTGTATTTATTTTAATAGGTAGTTAGTAAATAGTTAATAACTATTTACTAACTAGTCTACCTAGTTAAAATAAATACAAACTTAACTGTGAAATAAAAATAAAACCTAAGATAGCTACAATATAACTATTAGTTATTTTGTAGCTAGCTTAGGTTTTATTTCCTAATAGTGCTCCTCTGATGAGCAGATATTAGGTGGCAAATACAATTTATTCTTTTCAATAAAGCCCCGGTACGTGTGTCATCTAACATATAACAACAGTACAGCCATGACTTAGATCAGATTTAATCTTATCGGTTGGAGCGTTCTCTTCAGAAACCATACGGCTAGATTACGAGTTTTGTCGGTAAAGCCGTGCGGTGCTAATGAGACTTTATTTTTCAGCGCTAACTTAAAACAACGCTGGTATTACGAGTTTTCTGAATGGCTGCGTCATCCTCAGAAAAGTGAGCTTTGAGCAAAATTTAGCTCCATATCTCACCTCTTTACCAGCGTTGCTTAAGTCAGTAGTGAGCTGGCTAAACGTGCTCGTGCACGATTTCCCCATAGGAAACAATGGGGCTGAGCCGGCTGAAAAAAAACCTAACACCCGCAAAAAAGCAGCGTCCAGCTTCTAACGCAGCCCCATTGTTTCCTATGGGAAAATAAAAAATATGTCTACACCTAACACCCTAACATGAACCCCGAGTCTAAACACCCCTCATCTTACACTTATTAACCCCTAATCTGCCACTCCGGACACCACCACAACCTACATTATACTTATGAACCCCTAATCTACTGCCCCCAACATCGCCGGACCCTACATTATATTATTAACCCCTAATCTGCCGCTCCGGACACCGCCGCAACCTACATTATATTTATTAACCCCTAATCTGCTGCCCCCAACGTTGCCGCCACTATAATAAAGTTATTAACCCCTAAATCTAAGTCTAACCCTAAACCTAACCCCCCCTAATTTAAATATAATTTAAATAAATCTAAATTAAATAACTCATATTAACTAAATTATTCCTATTTAAAACTAAATACTTACCTGTAAAATAAACCCTAAAATAGCTACAATATAACTAATAGTTACATTGTAGCTATTTTAGGATTTATTTTTATTTTACAGGCAACTTTGTATTTATTTTAACTAGGTACAATTGTTATTAAATAGTTATTAACTATTTAATAACTACCTAGCTAAAATAAATACAAATATACCTGTAAAATAAACTCTAACCTAAGTTTCAATTACACCTACCACTACTCTATAATTAAATGAATTACCTAAACTACCTACAATTAAATACAATTCAATTAAATAAACTAAATTACGAAAAAAAAAACCACTAAATTACTGAAAATAAAAAAGAAATTACACATTTTTAAACTAATTACACATAATCTAATCCCCCTAATAAAATAAAAAATCCCCCCAAAATAAAAAAAATTTCCCTACCCTATACTAAATTACAAATAGCCCTTAAAAGGGCCTTTTGCGGGGCATTGCCCCAAAGTAATCAGCTCTTTTACCTGTAAAAAAAAGAAATACATTACCACCCCCCAACATTACAACCCACCACCCAACCCTATTCTAAAACCCACCCAAACCCCCCTTACAAAAATCTAACACTAACCCCCTGAAGATCACCCTACCTTGAGCCGTCTTCACCCAGCCGGGCACAAGTGGTCCTCCAAAGGGGCAGAAGTCTTCATCCGATCGGGGCAGAAGAGGTCCTCCAGACGGCAAAATTCTTCATCCATGCGGCATCTTCTATCTTCATCCTTCCGGAGCAGAGCGGGTCCATCTTGAAGACATCCGATGCGGAGCATCCTCTTCTGTCCACGGCCGACGTCTGAATGAAGATTCCTTTAAGTGATGCCATCCAAGATGGCGTTCCTTGAATTCCGATTGGCTGATAGGATTCTATCAGCCAATCAGAAATAAGGTAGGAAAAATCCTATTGGCTGATGCAATCAGCCAATAGGATTGAGCTCGCATTAATTCCAATTGGCTGATAGAATCCTATCAGTAAATCGGAATTCTGCCCCTCTGGAGGACCACTTGTGCCCGGCTGGGTGAAGACGGCTCAAGGTAGGGTGATCTTCAGGAGGTTAGTGTTAGTTTTTTTTAAGGGGGGTTTGGGTGGGTTTTAGAGTAGGGTTGGGTGGTGGGTTGTAATGTTGGGGGGTGGTATTGTATTTCTTTTTTTACAGGTAAAAGAGCTGATTACTTTGGGGCAATGCCCCGCAAAAGGTCCTTTTAAGGGCTATTTGTAATTTAGTATAGGGTAGGGAATTTTTTTTATTTTGGGGGGATTTTTTTTTCCGTAATTTAGTTTATTTAATTTAATTGTATTTAATTGTAGGTAGTTTAGGTAATTCATTTAATTATAGAGTAGTGTTAGGTGTAATTGTAACTTAGGTTAGGATTTATTTTACAGGTACTTTTGTATTTTAACTAGGTAGTTATTAAATAGTTAATAACTATTTAATAACTATTGTACCTAGTTAAAATAAATACAAAGTTGCCTGTAAAATAAAGATAAATCCTAAAATAGCTACAATGTAACTATTAGTTATATTGTAGCTATATTAGGGTTTATTCATTATTTTAAAACTATTGTATTTTTGTGTGCTTTATCTAATTATATTATTTTTACAGTAATTATTTTACATCTATATTAATTTGCGTTTTATTTGTAGTAGGCGCACCTATCCTTCTTACTGTGATTGCTAGTTTATCACATTTTTAATTCACCTTTTCCCTCACTCTGTATCTGCTGCACCCCTCTGTCAGTCCATTCATTGGCTCCCCATTCACAGCAGAATTAAGTTCAAAATTCTTACCCTTACATACAAAGCTCTCACCAACACCGCTCCCCGCTACCTATCTATAATCAACAATTATACTCCTGCCCCGCCCACTAAGATCCAACAATGACCTGCTCCTTACATCTTCGACTACCACTCCTTCCCATGCTAGACTGCAGGACTTCTGTTGTGCAGCACCTACCCTCTGGAACTCTCTCCCTCATGCTGTCAGATTTTCCTCTAATCTTCTTTTAAATGCTATCTGAGGGCATTTTTGTTCAGACAAGCCTATCACCCAACTCAGTAATAAATTAATTACACTTACCTAATATTTCCCCTCATCTAACTCTGTGATAACATCATTTTCACTCTTGCAGTCATTACCTCCTGTTTCTCAACCTCCTACCTTTCTAGATTGTAAGTTCCCATGGGAAAAGGGCCCTCAATTCCTCCTGTTTGTGTTTGTAAATTTTGTCTTGTCTTTTACAAGTTTTATATCATTGTTTTATTTCAATGAACTGTACCCATGGACAGCACTGCGGAAAATGTTGGCCCTTCATAAATAAATTATAATAATAATAACATCTGTGCTATCTGATATGAGTACTTTAGCCCGCACCATACTACTGCTAGCATATTACATTTTAATCATCTACTTATAATAGCAGAGCAAAAATGCAAGCAGAATTGAAACACAATATTACATGCCAACAGTGTTAATGTACCATATTGTTTACCTTTGGAGAGGATATGGGGGAAAAGTTACATAAGTTCACATTTGGTGGTTCCAGATATAGGAGGAAAAAATTAGAAGAAACAGTAAACATTTTTTAGCTTACATATGGTACCTTGATTGGTAAATACTTTGTTACTGTAAAAAAAAACATTATTATGTTTACCTATTGCTTCATATTGTAATATGATTAAATGTAAAATGTTTTAAACAAGGATTTTGTCTCACATATGAATAGTTTTCTTTGTAACCTTAGATAGTTTGGTGCTTTGTTATAATTCTTCTTCTTTATTTATAAAGTGCCAACAAATTCCGCATCGCTGTCCATGGGTACAACGATACAATATTTTTTAAGAGACAGGACAAAATTAATCAATCAGATACAGGAGGAATTGAGGGCCCTATTCCTCTGGGAACTTACAATCTAGAAGGGTAGGAGGATGAGAAACAGGAGGTGGGGATTGCATGGGTGAGTATGATGTTAATACAGTTAGATGAGGGCAATTATTAGGTAAGTGGAATTTATTTGTTACTGAGCTGGGTGGTAGACTTCCCTGAACAAAAATGTCTTGTTGGTTATATCACATTTAAAGAGGGCAATAAATAACTGTCACATTACTCTATTCTGCTTTTGTTCTCCATATGCTGATTTTATTTCTACACTAAAAACTCATATTTTGAGGTGTTAGTCTCAGTAGCTGTGAAGTAGTTAATGACTTGAGCTCAGCTGCACTTCTCAATCCAGTTGACACAGAGTAACCTGTTGAGATTTGTAATGATAGGCGTCTGAGAGCGTGAGAGGTGGCTGTGATTGTTAAATGCTGCCCACTACAATTGGATCTGATGATAGAACAATGCAATCTCTGAATAAGTCTTTGAATAAGTAGACAGCATAAGGTGCTGGAACACAGAGGATAAGCGGCAATATAATGAATTAGATAGCTGAAATGAGCTTCAGTGTCTAAGAGCTATAACCACCACCTTTGCCAAAGAACTAAGCATAGTTAAAACATAGTGAGGAGGTTAAATAGGAGTTCTGACATCACAGCTCCTGAGCCTACCTAGGTATGCTTTTCAACAAAGGATACCCAGAGAAAGAAGCAAATTAGATAATTAAAAAGAAAAGTAAATTGGAAAGTTGTTTAAAAGTGTATGGTGTATCTGAATCATGAAAGAAAATGTTTGGGTTTCATGTCTCTTAAAGAATAACTGTGTACAAAGCACTTACTATTGAGAACTGAAGAATTTGTGCTGCATAACTTTCAAGTGATTTAACACATGGGTATTATGGCCCTTTAATATAATGTTATTAAAGCATTAAAACTAGAACTATCTGACTTACGAAAAATCCATTAAAGAAATAGTCGACTCCAGAATTGTTATTGTTTAAAAAGATAGATAATCCCTTTCCCAAGTTTGCATAACCAACACAGTTATATTAATATACTTTATACCCCTGTGATTACCTTGTATCCAATCTACTGCAGACTACTCCCTTATTTAAGTTCTTTTGACAGACTTGCATTTTAGCCAATCACTGCTGACTCCTAGGTAACTCCACGAGAGTGGGCACAATGTTATCTATATGACACTCATGAACTAGCTCTGTATAGCTGTAAAAAAAATGTTAAAATGCCCTGAGATAAGAGGCGTCATTCAAGAGCTTAGAAATTAGCATATGAGCCTACATAGGTTTATTTTCTACAAAGAATACCCAAAGAACAAAGCAAATTTGATGATAAAAGTAAATTGGAAAGTTGTTTAAAATTGCATGCTCTATCTGAATCATGAAAGTTTAGGTTTGACTAGACTCCACCAAGTAAACAAAAAGGATTATAATCAGAAACCAAATAGGTTTTTTATGTAATGACTCCTCTCAGATCTTCAGCTAAATGTCTGCTAACTATGTACCTAACGGCTAGATTACGAGTTTTGCGTTCTGGCTGTGCACAAATAGCGCATGTGTAATGTTTATTGCGCTCTCTTTGTAACGTAGGTATTACAAATCTGAAAAGAACATTGTTACGCATCGCATTAACACGAATACCGAAATATATTTATTTCACTTGCGTATTCACGGCCGCGTAATGGACTCCCCCATAGAGATCGATGGATACAGAAAAATAAACAGATTTTTCATCTAACACTTGATATCGCGAGAACTACACATTGCTCTGTCACATTACACATACAACTTAATGGACACAAATAATAATTATGTCAAATGTACAAACAACAATCGCTCACACAACATAGCAGATTTGCATTCAACATTCACAATTATTTACAAGAAATACTACATAACATTTGCATTAAATGAGGATTCATCAAATATGTTTGGATCTGCATCACGGAACAAAAGAAGAAGAAAAAAAAAATTACACACTTATACACAAACCAAACATTTGCATTGGTGATTAAGAAAGATTTTTAAAAATAAAGATTTAGAACAGTTAACAAATACAATACGATCAAAAATTATAATTTAGATTTTGCAATACTAAATTATGATAATGTTATGTTAACGATCACTATGACATTATCGCATTATACACATTCTCTAAAAACATGTGGATTTAGAAACTCAATTTGAGCATGCGCAAATTCAAACAACTTCTCCACATTGCACACATACAAATATCTTCACAAAAGCACACCTGGACCTCGTTTACTTTGCAAACTGGTACATCATTAAGCATTTACATAGGGTATATAAGCACGCTCTGAACATGGCTACCATGACTGTATTGCTTTTTTGAGACAGCTACAAGTCTAGGCGTTGGAGGTTAGAGATAGTGAGAGATAGTCAGAGATAGATAGAGAGATAGTGAGAGAGAGAGAGAGAGAGATAGTGAGAGAGAGAGATAGTAAGAGAGAGATAGAGAGTGTGTGACAGAGAGTTGTATTTGTGTATGAATCTGTCTGGGTGAGTGTGCGAGTGCTGCTTTGTTTTTCCTTCCTTACACATAGTTATTATTATTATCAGGTATTTGTAGAGCGCCAACAGATTCCACAGCGCTTAAACATATTTACTTTCATTTACATGCAAACACATTCAATACATACTTACACATACCAGTAACACTATATACACACACATACACTCCATATCCCATTCCCTTTAATCTTATACCCATCCCATAGTTATATTTTGTACTTTTTAGACCAACTTATTGTTTACACACCCTCATTTAGTCCTTTTTTATATGTTTGTCTGTTTATTACTACCCCTTACCCTATTTTCTAGAACCCATTCACACTTTGAGCATGTTTTACTTTTGTTTCATTATTTTGACCCCCCCTTTCATGTGTGCACTTTCACCTTCTGAAAAAGTATGGCGGGAAGGAGGAGTGGGGAAGAGATTAGGGAGGAGATTGTGAGAGAGAGAGATAGTAAGAGAGAGATAGAGAGTGTGTGACAGAGAGTTGTATTTGTGTATGAATCTGTCTGGGTGAGTGTGCGAGTGCTGCTTTGTTTTTCCTTCCTTACACATAGTTATTATTATTATCAGGTATTTGTAGAGCGCCAACAGATTCCACAGCGCTTAAACATATTTACTTTCATTTACATGCAAACACATTCAATACATACTTACACATACCAGTAACACTATATACACACACATACACTCCATATCCCATTCCCTTTAATCTTATACCCATCCCATAGTTATATTTTGTACTTTTTAGACCAACTTATTGTTTACACACCCTCATTTAGTCCTTTTTTATATGTTTGTCTGTTTATTACTACCCCTTACCCTATTTTCTAGAACCCATTCACACTTTGAGCATGTTTTACTTTTGTTTCATTATTTTGACCCCCCCTTTCATGTGTGCACTTTCACCTTCTGAAAAAGTATGGCGGGAAGGAGGAGTGGGGAAGAGATTAGGGAGGAGATTAGGCAGCAGATTAGGGACGAGATGAGGCAGGAGATTAGGGAGGAGAGTGGGAGAGGAAGGGGAGAGGAATTAGAGAGGAAGGGGGAGAGGTCAGGGTGGGTGGGCCATGCCACATTGTTGAAGACGAACAAGTGGCTGGGCCCAGTGGGACAAGGCAGGAGCACAGAAAGGGCACAATACAGTCCGGAGAACAGAGGTTCACATCACAGGGGAAGCCCAGACAGAGGGAGGAGAAGTATACCAGGGAGGAGAAGTAGGCCCTTATTATGATCTATATGGAGAAGGCTAGGAGGCTGCAGGCACCAAAGGCCGCCCCTTCAGTGAAGAAAAAGTTGGAGATCAGGAATGCTGTCAACGCAGTGGGGGAGTTCAGAAGGGACATACAATCTATACAGCACCGCTACTGGGACTGCAAAAGCGAGCTCAAGAAAAAAATGTTGAGGGAGAGGCAAGCAAATACCGTGACCGGTGGCGGCCTGGAGCAGACATTCGTCTACAGCCGCTGGGAGGAAATGCTCTGTCCCAACATCTCTGAGGTGGCCCTAGTTGGGATTGAAGTAGGAATTGATACCGGGAACCTGCACTTATCTTCTGGTAAGGACATTTACTAATTTCTTTTCATCCACCTTATAACTCATTTACACTCAAAATAAATTATGGATATGGCTAAAGCAATTATGCTTTTTTAAACATTATTCTGAAAACTGGAAAATAGAAGAACAGAAGAGCGCATCCATGACTCAAGGTGAAATCGATTGCATTTCAAGATGTAAGAAGTAAAAAAGCCTCGAAAACAATCAGCAAGTATGCGGCTCCGGGTAGAAAGTCAGACATCCAGCACTGAATTCCCCTCTGCTCGTCTGCTCAAGGAAAATACTGGTAGATACAAAGGATTCTTGTTAGAAAGCGCTTGATCATCTGTCACCCACCCTCGTCTACGTATTTCTTCTGACTTATGCAGACCTTTTCAAGACACTGGATACAGATAAAGTACATGAGAGGATCCCCTTCCTTAAATATCATCCGTAGCTCCACCTCATCCTGTGACGCCTAATGATGCAGGCTAAAATTATATTATTAGGCTTTTTGGGTCATGGGCTGTCAAAGTAAAGGATGCCAGATACACATGGCTATGGTGTGTGTGTGTGTTTACAGCCTGCGTCATAAGGCGTCACAGGATGAGGTGGAGCTATGGATGATATTTAAGGAAGGGGATCCTCTCACGTACTTTATCCATATCCAGTGTCTTAAAAAAGTCTGCATAAGCTGGACGAAACGCGTAGACGAGGATGGCTTACAGATGATCAAGTGCTTTCTAACAAGAATCCTTTGTATCTACCAGTATTTGCCTTGAGCAGATGATTACAGTAAGGGGAACGCAGTACTGGATGCTGACTTTCTACCCAGAGCTGCATACTTGCGGATTTGCTGTTTGGTTTTCAAGGCTTTTTTACTTCTTACGTCTTGTAAGTGCAATCGATTTTATGCTCAAATAAAATTGTTAAATGTTTCACCTTGAGTCTTGGATGCACTCTTCTATTCATCTATTTTTCAGTTGATCGTTGCCTGACCATTCCTTAGTGCTCAGTGAATTTGGAAGCAGCACCATCGATTCACCGCAACGGGAGAGTTATTCCCCAAATGGGGAAACTGATACCACAAATAGAGTTTTTTATCCATACTCCCAGAGTCGCATATCTATTTTATATATAAGAAAGTTTTTTTTTAATGCGGGACTATTACTTATCCCTTTTGTGTATCCAAATATATCTATTTATACTCAACACAATTATAGGCAACAGTGCATCTGCCAAGTATATTGTATCTGCCAAGTATATTGTTATCATATTTTTATTTTGTGTCTATTATTGAGCTTTCAGTTAGTGCAGCTTAGGATTTGTTTATATTATTCTGAAAACGCATTAAGCATTACCTTGAGAAAGTTGGATTTGAAGAAAAGCTATCACATTAATATCTAGTCTCCAGATTATGTGTGCATTTAAACATATTTAAGACGCACACAAAAATACATTAATATTGACCATCTAGATATCCGAAAGACGGGTTTTCAAATACGTAAATCGTATTGATTTATTTTGGATAAAATTGAATAACTAAGGCAGCCTCATTAATACACTTTCAAATACAACATTTACATCTTTATTTGGAACTGTGCTAATATCTCTTATTTCTTTAATTTTAAAATATACAGTCTGAGGCTGGTGAGGAGGAAACACAGCAGGAACATGCTCCTCCTTCACCCAGGCATGAGAGTGGTGTAGAAAGTGACACGCCACCTCAGAGAGAACAAGAGGATACCCATGCAGCAGCCCCCCATGCAGCAGCCCCCCAATGCAGCAGCCCCCCAATGCAGCAGCCCCATACAGCAGCTTCCCATGCAGCAGCTTCCCATGCAGCAGCTTCCCGTGCAGAAGGTTCGTTCAGCAGCTCCCCCTGACGAGAACATCCCACCCACAATGCCCGGGGTGGAGCTGAAGAGTGGCTTCCTATAGGAAATGCAGGACTCCTGGAGGGCACAACAGGCACACACACAGTTTATAACCAACACAGTGAACACCTTGATAGAAGGACAAACAAATATTGTAAATGTTCTAAATAATATATTTTAGGTCCTCTGGGAAGTGGCAACCAGACCATATCCAGAAATGAAACAGTGTTATTGGTTAAAGGGGCATGTGCTGTGCTCTTAGGTCTTAAGCTCTGAATTTGTGTATGAAATTGATTAAAAGGATCTACAAAGTCTTCGTGTCTACTTTCTTAGGGGTGAGAGGCAAAAAATGCCTTAAATCTAAGATTCCTAATGAATCTTTGTAGATCTGCTTCAATTTTGAAGAAATTTGGACTTACTGTCGGAATAAAGGATAACCCTTTCTGTAAAACTGAGATAGTCAAGGGGTCTAAGTTTGTTGAGGAAATATTAATTACAAGGTCATCAACTACCTTTGGCTGTGTCATGTTTGCATGCTATTGCCTGTTCCTCTTCCCCCCTCTGTGTACTCTCTTTTTTTCTTTGGGTTTATGTTTGTTTGCATTCTGGCCTAAAGGGGAGGGGCTTCTGGAGTCTTGGTCTGAGGATGAATCACCTATGTTATCTTGCAACTAACGATAACATAATAACTAAGCTATATTTATTTTAAAAATATCTTACAATTTTCTACAAACCTGAATGATATATATTAGAATGAGAATAGAAAATTAAGCTAGACTGTCACTTTAATCTAGCAAGTTCAACCTACATATTTCTTAAAAGTGGCATATCAAAAGTTTTTATGTAGACAACATATAATAATATGTACAGATATTAGTTTAACTTTTAAATTATACTTCCTAGCCTCGCCATTAACCCTTAATTAACATTTTCTGAATTGTACATCTCTAAATCACACAACCAAAATTCATTATATGGCTGTATCTAACTCCACCTTCACTTTGGTAAAATACAAGACTTTAACACTCATTATCTGCTGGAGCTGTGTTCATATTTGAAAGTAAATTATTATATGTAATAGCAGGCATGTGCTTGTAAAATCGATCATTTAACAACCAGTTATGGGACTATTCTTTTCTTTCCATGTCCTTCTAATATTAGAAGGATGTGTTTGTTAGTGTCTTACGTGGATGGATAGATTATATATATATATATATATATATATATATATATATAGTATGAGACAGGTGGGATCATGGGAGTGGTTTACAGGTATTGACATCATCACGCAGTATGTGATTATATATGCAGTAGCACAAACAGAAAATCAAAAATAATTTAACCCCTTGCACCCATTGTAAGAATTGGAGACCTAACTAAAAACAAATGCAGCAAGTTGCTAACCACACACGTTGTTTGAACAAAGTCACAAGAAAGAACACTAGTACTAGTATATATTTGACAAACAGAGATCCACAAAATGTGGTTATTAAATCAAGGATAAGAGATCAAACACTCTATTAAGCCCTTTAGGGTGCAAAGTGTTTAACAGCCAAATCCATTTGGCTTCTCTGTTGAGGAGATCCCTATTTCTACCACCCCCTCTAGGTTTTTTGGGGCACTGTCAATTATCATATATCTTAATTAGTTGGCCTGGTGACCCATCTCAGCAAAATGTGCTAGGACTGGGAGATGTAACATTTTGTCGTTGCGAATCGTCAACTTATGCTGGCAAATGCGGTTTCTTATTTTTTGGGTCGTCTCGCTGACATAACAGCCCACATGGGCATTTCAGCACATAAACAACATAAGTCGAGTTGCAAGTATAAAAGCCTTTGATATGGTACTTTTTCCCAGTATAGGGATGGGAGATCACTCCCCCCCTTAATGCCATTATTACATTGGGCACAACCCAAGCATGGGAATGTGCCCTGTTTAGGGGTCCCAAAAAATTGTCGTTGGGCACCACTATTTAGTTTGGTGGATGTCCCACGGACCAAATGTCTACCTATTGTGTTGCCTCTTCGATATGAGGCTCGGGGTTATTATTATCGGTTATTTGTAGAGCGCCAACAGATTCCGCAGCGCTAAATTCTTCCTTAAATTCTTTAATCTCTGGACATTATCTCTGTGCTACTGCATATATAATCACATACTGTGTGATGATGTCAATACCTTTAAACCACTCCCATGTTTTGTAATTGGTCTCCTTTTTTATTATGGGCCTATAAAGGGCGTGTTTATTTCATTTACAAACTAGCTTGAGAAAGGGGCAGGTGCCCCATATATTATCTGATTTTAAAAAATGTATTTAAATAAATAAAAAATATATAGTATGTAAAGATATTTATTTTAAAAATTAAATACACTAACAATAACTACAAATTATTTTGTGAATGCAGCAAACTTGAAAATCTGTAAGGAAAAATAATACAAATAATTAGAATATGAAAGCAAGTATTTTATTTCATAACGCATTAATACATTTTTATCTGTAAGTATAATAATTATAAAGTAATCTTCTGTCTATGCTATAAACTTTAGTGTTTGTTCTGATATTAAAGCCAGGTTCAGACTGAATATCTATATATACATTATTTGAAAGGAATCACTTTAAATTAGCTAATCAAAAGTTGACTTACATATTAACATTTAAAATTAGACAAATGACTGTCTAGTATCCTCTTTTGGGCAAATATTAGTTAATTATTCAATTGTATGGGGGACATAACTGAATGTAATATTTCATGTCCCTTCAAAAACTAAAATACATATATGTCACCTATGAAATTATTTTAGATGAAATGTATCCCTTTATCTGTATGATCGGTCACAATCTGAGTACTCTATAGAACAAAGTAGGGAGAATGTATATGAAATAAATATTAATAAAATAGGACATTGAGAAAACTAATTGTTAGACACATTCAATTTATTTATCAATAATTATTATTCCTCCTATGATTCTTCTCAATAGCATGCCTTGTGCAAACTAACCTGTTGTATGATCTTTCAAAGTAGATTCTAGTCTAAATTTCATTTTATCTGCATTATGTGTCACATTCATCACTTTCAAAATAGAGGATTGTGAAATACCATCTAAAATAAATGAGAGGAAAAATAAGTGTATCCCATAGGATGTATCTTGCCCCCAGTTTTGTTCCAGAAATTGTGTACACTTACCATGTGATGGTGTCTTTAGATGTTGTAGACGTAAGCACAGTTGAAAGACAATGCCACAGACATGATCACATAGGTATGCTTCACTTTCAGTCTTTAGATGAAGTAAATCTCCCTAATCAAAAATAAAGTGTAAATCAAATATCTAATAAAGTGGTACATAGTTCTGCATCCCTCCCCTAACACTAACTATTTCCTAATGTTTCTTAGCATTAGCTTAATAAACGTATGTAGCCTCTTTTGTGTTATGTTATAACAATCAAGTGTGAAGCTGAGTCACATACATTGTGCATACTTAACCTCTGATGTATGACTTTGTCAATTCGATGTGCTTCAGAGTATCCCTTTATCTGCTATCTGTGGCATTCATCCCTTTCAGACTATCTAAAATCTAATAATGTCTAAAATTAATAATACATGTAAACCAATTGTGTGCCATATGATGGATTAGTGGCCAACCCCCCCCCCCCCCCGCAGTCTTAGTCCATACATTGTGTATACTTACAATGTGAAGGTGCCTTTAGAAGTTGTAGAAGTCAGCACAGTTGAAAGACAATGCCACAGACATAATCACATTTGTATTCTTCACTTTCAGTCTGTAGATGAAGTAAATCTCCCTAATCGAAAATAAAGTTAAATCAAATATCTAATAAAGTGCTACATAGTTCTGCATCCCTCCCCCTAACACTATTTCCTAAATGTTTCTTAGCAATAACTTAATAAGCATATGTAGCCTATTTTGTGTTATGTTATAACAATCAAGTGTGAATATGAGTCACATACATTGTGCATACTTAACCTCTGATGTATGACTTTGTCAATTCAATGTGCTTCAGAGTATCCCTTTATCTGCTATCTGTGGCATTCATCCCTTTCAGACTATCTAAAATCTAATAATGTCTAAAATGAATAATACATGTTAACTAATTGTGTGCATATGATGGATCAGTGCCCAAAATCCCCCCCCCCAGTCTTAGTCCATACATTGTGTATACTTACCATCTGATGTTGTCTTTAAAAATCAGGTGGCAAGGTCATCACAGAAGCCAGAGACATATGATGTATAATTTTCTTATGATTATAAAATATATATTAGATTTTGATATAGTATTTTCTTAAACAATCCTAACATGTTCGCACAATTCTACTTTCATTTTACTAAAAGTGTCACATGTTCGCAATGCTCCTATATAACTTACAGTATTTACCTTCTGAAGTGGTGGTTAATGATGTTGTCTCTGACATTGAACCCCTCATCCTGGAATGGCCCCTCTATGACTTTGTTGTCCTCCTCATCTCTTTGGAGGGCTAGGGGCACCTGGACTTCCTGCAACATCCCTGCCTGTTGAGCTATGTTATGAAGCACAATGCAGGCTATAATGATCTTCAAAGAAGAAAACACAGAGGTGCTAATATGGCTTAGTAACGTCTGTACACAGGAAGATTCAGTGTGATCTAAAATGGTACTCACAAGGATAAAGCACCCAATGGTGCAGCTGAAGCAGACTGGAACAATATCAGTGGTCCAGCTCACTGTGTGCCAACAATTCAAGCACCCAATCAAATGATCCGCAGGTAAGGCATTCATTCCTGTGAGTGATAGAACACAACTACCATAGCCTAGTACAGTAGGGATAGGCAAATAAACACTTAATGGTTGCACTTACAATATGTAGTGCACCTCCAAATGCAGTAAAGGCAAGCTGGGACCTCTCAGTCACCCAGTAGACTATGCTCAGGTGTAGACGATTCTCTCAGAACCAAACGATAAAAAAGTCCCAGAAGGAAGCAAGTGTATCATAAAAACATAATTTTATTTTTAAAAAAAGCAACGCATTTCTCAGCCCTTCAAAGGCTGTGTCCTCAGTCTATACAATGAAAATAAAACTGGATACACTTGCTATTTAAACCCTTTCTGTTCCTATAATAGTTTAATTGATACAGGCCACCCCCCCCCCCCCACAGAAAACCTCAAATCATCTGTGTGCAGATATATAATTAGCAAACACACATCATGGCCTCAACACAGCTGAAGGGTAATCTTAGTAATGAAATCACCATAGTGATAAGCTGGACTGAAACTGAACTTGTAGCCGCAATATTTAACACTCACAACCACTTAGAGTAGGTAAGAAAGCTGTAGACCGCTGCACTTCAAACTCATGATTTTTTTAATTTTTGATTTAGGATCCATTCTTCATTTCAGATGATCATCACAATTCAATCAGATGGATTCATTAGACAGACCTAGTTGTTTATCAATCTATCCACAAAGTATTGTACATATACAGAGGGAGCTCCTCTAACTGTATGTTCACCCATCTTTTAATAGTGTAAATAAAAGTTATATTTTAACAATTCATATTCTTTCGTCCTCAATATTAGTCTGGGCATAGAGTGCTTATATGCATTTTCTGTCTTTTTTTGTAGAATCAAAATAATGCTAGCACCACTCCTCTATTGGGATAATAATAATTGATCCAAAATACTTTAAACAAGAGGAGCCTGCCTTTATAGTGCCCTTTTCTGTGTATGTATATGGAGCTCCTCTGATGCCTGACACTTGTTTAATACAGTACAATATATACTATTACTCATTATTCACTACCAATTAATGGTGTTTAGTACAAGACCCAACAATAGCTTTTATCATACACTACAGATAGGATTATGTTTTGCCTATGTTTACTTGAAATAGAGTCTAGTTTATCACTATGGTGATTTTATTACTAAGATTACCCTTCAGCTGTGTTGAGGCCATGATGTGTGTTTGCTAATTATATATCTGCACACAGATGATTTGAGGTTTTCTGTGGGGGGGGGGGTGGCCTGTATCAATTAACCTATTATAGGAACAGAAAGGGTTTAAATAGCAAGTGTATCCAGTTTTATTTTCATTGTATAGACTGAGGAAACAGCCTTTGAAGGGCTGAGAAACGCATTTCTTTGTTTTTAAATAAATTTATGTTTTTATGATACACTTGCTTCCTTCTGGGACTTTTTTATCGTTTGGTTCTGAGAGGATCCTGTCTACACCTGAGCATAGTCTACTGGGCGACTAAGAGGTCCCAGCTTGCCTTTACTGCACCTGGAGGTGCACTACATATTGTAAGTGCAACCATTAAGTGTGTTTATTTGCCTATCCCTACTGTACTAGGCTATGGTAGTTGTGTTCTATCACTCACAGGAACGAATGCCTTACCTGCGGATCATTTGATTGGGTGCTTGAATTGTTGGCACACAGTGAGCTGGACCACTGCTATTGTTCCAGTCTGCTTCAGCTGCACCATTGGGTGCGTTATCCCTGTGAGTACCATTTTAGATCTCACTGAATCTTCCTGTGTACAGACGTTACTAGGCCATATTGGCACCTCTGTGTTTTCTTCTTTTCAGATTTATCATCACCAGGGACTGACCATCCTTTTGACAGAGTTCTGCCAGCTTGTTGAATGTTAAGGACTTTTATATATGCATTCTATTGTGCTGTGTTTCAACTGGATTTTATGTGTTTTTTCTGCTATATGTCCCTATCAATCTTGTTATAGGATCTGAAGTAAGGTAGCGCCCCTATGGGATTTTTTTGTATCGTTTCCCTTTTTTGTATAATGATCTTCTCTACCTTCCTAGGGCTGTATTGGAGGGCTCCTCCAGACTTATCCAGACATCGAAAGTGCATTTTGAGGAGCCCAAACATCTGTTCAACTACAGTCCTAGTTCGCTTGTGCGCACGATTGTAACGCTCCAGTGCCTCGTCGGTTGGGTTACGTAGAAGCGTAATGAGACAATTCCGGTTCATGTAACCTGAATCACCTATAAATAATTAACATAAGGAAATGTCAATATTATAAATATATAATAAATAATAAGATGAAAAAAATACATTTAAAGAAAGAAAAAGAAAATTATACAATGCATTTGTGTATACGAAAATCGCATAAACTCCATGAAATTAAAATGAGGGTTAAACGTTTACATAACCTAGCTAAAATGTCTATATTTAATAAGCGTTAATTGCTTTGCTAGTGACTTTGCTGATTTTACAGAGTCTTTATCGTCTACCTTAGTTATGTTTAATTAGCTACACCATCCCTTTAAAAGTATTGTCAAGGCTATGACCTGCTACATATCTGTTTATATAAACCAAGACGTTTGCTGAAATAGACAAGTAAATGGTTAAACCTCATTCTATATCTGCACATTTTAGCTATGACCTGCTACATATCTGTTTGGAGCTAAACCTAGAAATTTGCTGAAAAAGACAAGTAAATGGCTAAACAACATTCTATATCTTCACATTTTAGCTATGACTTGCTACATATCTGTTTGGAGCTAAACCTAGACATTTGCTGAAAGACAATTAAATGGTTTAACATCATTCTATGTCTGCACATTTTAGCTATGAAATTTCACAAACAAAACTGTTTGAGAACATTACAGTCATAATTGTCTAACTTCTTAACCATGCTGTGCACAAGTACTTACCAACGAGTGGGGAAACTGTCTTTAAACTGTTGCCAGAATGAGGACTGCCTGAGGATATGGGCGTCGTGACAGGTGCCCCAGAAATTCGCAAACACGTTCATAATTCACATCCATGCATCGCAAATGAACTGCACATTCAAACTATGAAAGTGTTTGTGATTTCGGAAAGGACCCTCTTCTGCTGGAGCCCGCAGAGCAATATGGGTGCAATCTATTGCTCCCAAAACATTCTGCATTTCAGCTATTTCATAGAATTCCCTCTTGAGGTGTCTTCAATCATTCTCATTTTGAAGGCATCCTACGAAAAGCCTACATTTTTTTTTCATGCCATTCAGAAACCTTTCAAAAACCACAGAGAAGGTGCCTTGAGACATACCGGACAAGTAACCCTCTGCGGATTGAAAGCTTCTGGACACCAGAACATGTATTCAGCAGTGCATCTTAGACATCCCAGGGATTGCAGTGCGCATACGTGTGCATAACTCCAGATAAGGGGGCCTATCTATCAAGTTCCGTATGGAGCTTGACGCCCCGTGTTTCTTGCGAGCCTGCAGGCTCACCAGAAACAGCAGTTATGAAGCAGCAGTCTTAAAACCGCTGCTCCATAACCCTGTCCGCCTACTCTGAGCAGGCGGACAGACATCGCAACAAATCAAACCGATTGAGTATGATCGTGTTGATTGACAACTCTCTGCTGGTGGCCGATTGGCCACGAATCTGCAGGGGGTGACGTTGCACCAGCAGCTCACAAGAACTACTGGTGCAATTCTGAATACGGAGAGCGTATTGCTATCCGCATTCAGCGAGGTCTGTCGGACCTGATCCGCACTGTTGGATCAGGTCTGACAGACCGTTGTTAAATAGGCCTCAAGGTCTTAGTACATTGTACAGGTTTAATAGCTGCTGCCTATTGAGCCGATACTTGTCAAAAACCTCGGCATCGCTCATGATATCCAAGGTGAGCCTCACCTTGTAAACAGGAGGAGCCCTAATCCTCAGGCATTCTACATGCTCTTCTTCAAGGCGCCAAGCACGCCTGAGTCTGTTGTACATAACTTGTCCAACAGCACCTACACAATCTAACTGGGGGTTGTCCATATTTGAAGAGCCGAGCAGCACAAGCCAAATAGCAGAGGAAACACGAAATGAGTAACAAGGTATTCAAACACAAAAAAGCGATCTGATACTGTAAGGGTTAAACTTCTGCTAACCTAGTAACTCCACCCTTTTTACCTATATCAGTACCAGCACACCTGCAGACAAGTGCTTGGTAATTTGTTTTGTTCCTGAACTGCACGCTGTGCATATGGATTAACTTTGTTTGCCTTTTCTCCTAACTTGGATTATAAATATAGGACGTCCTATTTCTCAAATTACTCTGAGCCTCAGATTCGAAGGAATCCTCTTCTATAATTCCCTTCGCAAAGAGAACTTTCATAATTACCCTCTGAACAGCTTCCAACTAAGGATTCAGCTGTTCCACCTCTCCCTTGCATAAACTGAACTCTGCTACAATTCTGCTGTCAGCATATCCTGTGCTGACAGGTAGATTCACACAGTCTATTCAGAGGTAGGAGCTGCGCACACAGCCATCAGCATATCCTGTGCTGACAGGCAGATTCACACAGTCTATTCAGAGGTAGGAGCTGCGCACACAGCCATCACGCTACCTAGTGCTGACTGGCAGATACACACTGGGTATTCAGAGGTAGGAGCTGCGCTGTGTATCATCACTCTCTCCAGTAACCCCTACTGTGCTGGACTGGTACTAACTTGGCATTTACACTTCTACCTATTACTTCTCTGTACTTATCTGACATCCAATCTGCTCAGACCAAAGGTGAAGTCACCAACACTTTCAGCACAACCTCAGATCTCTATACCATCTGACAAATATCAGACCTGAGTATTTACCACCTACTAATTAAAATCACTTTATTACTTGAGCGTACCTGAACAATAGCTATGCTCCTAAAGAAGGTGAAACAACAACCACTTTTGTAAAACAATTCTGCAGCTGAGGTCTAGATCTCAGTTCTAATCTTACATATTACCAAGCCCAAAAATGGAGAACCAGACCTTAAGAGGTATAATAAGGGACTCCCTCACTCCAAAAGCATCCTCTTCAGAGCCTACCATAGAACCTCAAGTCTCCCTGTCTGATACCTTCTCAGGTAATCGCAAGAATTATAGACATTTCAAAAATGCTTGCACTCTGTTATTTCAATTGAAGCCAAAAACCAACAGTACAGATAAAATCAAAGTACTAACTATGATATCTTTCTTACGTGGCGAACCAAGGGTGTGGGCGGATACACTGTATGAGGCCAATGATCCAGTCTTAACCTCATTCCCACAATTTCTTGCTACAATGGATGAACTTTATGTTGATTCTAACTTACAGTTAACTGCAGAATCCAATATGAGAGGCCTCAAACAAGGCCGAAGACAGGTTGAAGATTATATTACGGAATTCAAACTGTATTCAACCGACTCGCAGTGGAATGCCATTGCGCTAAAAAATCAATACAGGATGGGCCTGTCAGATCCTATTAAGGATGAGCTAGCCCGTGTAGAGCTTCCCGATACCTTGGAAGGATTAATGAAGCTGACGATACAAATAGATCGTAGGCTGCGAGAGAGGAGAAGTGAGAGGGGTACGCCAGAAAGCACATCTAAATCCTCGAATTATGTAAGACCAGCAACTTCCTGCAAGAATACGGTCGAACCTATGGACATAGGTGTGATTAGAGGTCCCGTTACCTCAGAAGAACGGAACCGAAGGAGAACACAGTACCTCTGTATGTACTGCGCAAATCCCAGCCACACCGTAAAAGAGTGTCCAGTACTTCAAAAATCAAGGAAAAGTAAGTTCCATCACATTCACACTGCACATACCTGTCAGAGCAATTCCACTTATTGTTATCTCTCTCTCCATTTACAGTGGGACCAAAACAGACTGACGACTAATGCCTTAGTAGACAGCGGAGCCTACGGCAACTATATAGATAAAGATGTTGTAGCTGTCAATAAAATTCCTTTTGTTTGCAAGCAACAACCTGTGTCTATTGGCCTTATTGATGGTACCAATATCTCCACAGGTCCCATTACACAGCAGACGATACCTTTACAGGTACTAACACCTTCAGGGCACACCGAATAT
The DNA here is from genome assembly GCF_027579735.1 of Bombina bombina. Taxonomy (NCBI): domain Eukaryota; kingdom Metazoa; phylum Chordata; class Amphibia; order Anura; family Bombinatoridae; genus Bombina; species Bombina bombina. The sequence continues at coordinate 1,169,620,829 of NC_069499.1, forward strand.
CTTACATTCGATATCCTACCCTCACCATTGTTCCCTATTATTTTAGGCCTAAGTTGGCTGCAATTACATCAGCCCCAAATTAATTGGAAGGACTTGACCGTCGATTTCACATCCACATTTTGCAAGACAACCTGCTATCCGCATCAGGGTTTACTCTTACATCTACAGGAAAATGAACTCACACTACCCAAAGAATACACCGATTTCGTTGATGTATTCAGTAAAAAAGAGGCTGAGGCATTACCGCCGCATCGAGTCTATGACTGCCCGATAGATCTCCAGCCTGGAGCAGTAGTTCCTTACGGACATCTGTACCCTCTAAGTAAGCCAGAATTGGATTATCTGAAAACATATTTGGATGAAAACATACGTAAGGGGTTCATACGACCATCCACCTCCCCAGCTGGTGCGGGGATTTTTTTTGTCAAAAACAAAGATTCATCTCTACGTCCCATAATAGACTATCGGGAACTTAATAAGAGGACTATTAAAAATAGGTACCCCCTGCCGTTAATTCCCGAACTTATAGAAAGATTGCATCAAGCTACTGTTTTTACAAAGCTTGACCTACGTGGAGCCTATAATTTAGTTCGCATTAGAGACAGTGATGAATGGCTCACTGCGTTCCGTACCAGATACGGCCTCTACGAATATCTGGTGATGCCATTTGGGCTTTGCAACGCCCCAGCAACGTTCCAATTTTTTATCAATGATATTTTTAGGGATCTCTTAGACGTATGTATCATGATATATTTAGACGACATCCTTATCTACTCAAAAAATATATCCGAACATATTAAACATGTCCGTTGGGTCCTCTCCCGCTTACGTACTCATCATCTGTACGCCAAGCCAGAGAAATGTGTGTTCCACACTAACCAAATTTCATTCTTAGGGTACCATATCTCTCCAGCAGGAATTGAGATGGAACAATATAAAGTACAGACAGTCATTGAATGGAAAACGCCCACAACAAAAAAGGAGCTCCAACGCTTCCTAGGTTTTGCGAATTATTATCGCAAATTTATTAAGAATTTCTCAAAAATCGCAAAACCTCTCTCAACACTATCTGGATCTACGCAATTCCGCTGGACTCCTCAAGCAAATAATGCTTTCCTAGGATTGAAGTCCCGCTTTACTACAGCTCCAATCTTGAAATTTCCCAATCCTGAGCTACCTTACACTCTCGAGGTGGATTCCTCTGATTATGCCATCGGAGCTGTACTGTCACAACGAGAGACACCGGCCACCCCACTCCATCCAGTAGCTTACCTGTCTAAAGTCATGTCACCAGCTGAGAGAAACTATCCCATTGGTGACAAAGAACTCCTTGCAATAAAGAGATCACTAGAACATTGGAGGCATCTTCTCGAGGGCACTCTCCATCCATTGGTGATCTACACTGATCATAAAAACCTGGAGTATTTACAAACCAACAAGACCCTTTCCGCAAGACAGGTGAGATGGAGCTTGTATTTTGCCAGGTTCAACTTCAATATAATCTATCGACCAGCAAACAAGAATGGCAAGGCAGATGCCTTGTCACGAAAAGAGGACAAACCCCCAGAAACCTCAACACAAAAATCTATGATACCTCCAGAACGCTTCTTAGGTGTTATATCTTCCTACTCAAAACAAATCGTGGAGGCACTAAAATCTGATTCCGCTTTACCAAAGGATCAGGTCACTCTACATTCCAATGGCCTCTACTACCACAATGAAAAATTGTATATCCCAGTCAGTCTTAGACAACAATTGATTCACTTGTTTCATGATACTCCTCTATCCGGACATCAGGGAGTGAGACGCACTTCAGAACGGATAACACGAGAATTCTGGTGGCCTGGGTTAAAGGACTCAATAAAGGAACACATAAGTAGTTGCCTTATCTGTACAACCTGCAAAAACGAAAATAAAAGCCCATTTGGTTTTCTGTTACCTCTACCCATTCCAGAGAAACCATGGCAACATGTTGGTTTAGATTTTATTGTAGAATTACCAGTCTCGAATTTACAAACAACAATCCTTGTAGTCATTGATCATCTCACCAAGATGGCACACTTTGTGCCATTCCATAAACTCCCTACAGCAGCAGAGACAGCAACACTATTTGTCAAGCATATAATCAAATTACATGGAATCCCTTCAACACTGTATTCGGACAGAGGGACACAGTTCACATCTAACTTCTGGAGACATCTTTGCAGAATCCTGCAGATCGACCATTGTTTCTCGTCTTCCTATCATCCACAGACGAACGGACAGGTGGAAAGAACAAACCAATGGCTTGAGCAGTACCTCCGGTGTTACTGTTCACAACATCAACATGATTGGGAGGAATATTTACCTCTCGCCGAATATGCCTATAATGATGCAAGCAATGCCAGTAAGATGTCACCTTTCTTCGCCAACCATGGGTTTCACCCTACATTTTCTTTAGCCCCAGGTGTTGTCTCAGACTCTCCACAGGTAGACCAGTTGACTAACTCCATGCTGGAGGTCTCTAGGACTCTTCAAGAAAACATCAAACAGGCTCAAGATTCTCAAAACAAATATTATGACCAGAGGAGAAGGCCATCTCCAGTATACTCTATTGGTGATTTCGTTTGGCTTTCAACCAAAAATCTACGTTTGAACATTCCTGCTAAGAAACTTGCCAGGAAGTTCATAGGTCCGTTTCCCATTACTAAATTGGTTAACGAAAATGCAGTCACTCTGGGTCTACCTCCTAGTTTGCACATCCATTCCACATTCCATGTCTCACTGATAAAACCTGCTAGACTTATGAGGGACACCAGTGTTGTACTTCCCTCTGACCCAATTCAGGATTTACCCGATGAATTCGAAGTTGAAGAACTCGTAGATTCCAGACATCATAACGGTGGCATACAGTACCTGGTTCGCTAGAAGGGCTACACTAGTCAGGACGACTCCTGGGAACCCTCGGTTAACATTCATGCACCGAGATTGATTGTCTTGTTCCATCGGAGGCATCCTGATCGCCCCCGTCCGCAAGCCGTGGGACGGCTTGCCTGAGAGGGGGATCCTGTAAGGGTTAAACTTCTGCTCACCTAGTAACTCCACCCTTTTTACCTATATCAGTACCAGCACACCTGCAGACAAGTGCTTGGTAATTTGTTTTGTTCCTGAACTGCACGCTGTGCATATGGATTAACTTTGTTTGCCTTTTCTCCTAACTTGGATTATAAATATAGGACGTCCTATTTCTCAAATTACTCTGAGCCTCAGATTCTAAGGAATCCTCTTCTATAATTCCCTTCGCAAAGAGAACTTTCATAATTACCCTCTGAACAGCTTCCAACTAAGGATTCAGCTGTTCCACCTCTCCCTTGCATAAACTGAACTCTGCTACAATTCTGCTGTCAGCATATCCTGTGCTGACAGGTAGATTCACACAGTCTATTCAGAGGTAGGAGCTGCGCACACAGCCATCAGCATATCCTGTGCTGACAGGCAGATTCACACAGTCTATTCAGAGGTAGGAGCTGCGCACACAGCCATCACGCTACCTAGTGCTGACTGGCAGATACACACTGGGTATTCAGAGGTAGGAGCTGCGCTGTGTATCATCACTCTCTCCAGTAACCGCTACTGTGCTGGACTGGTACTAACTTGGCATTTACACTTCTACCTATTACTTCTCTGTACTTATCTGACATCCAATCTGCTCAGACCAAAGGTGAAGTCACCAACACTTTCAGCACAACCTCAGATCTCTATACCATCTGACAAATATCAGACCTGAGTATTTACCACCTACTAATTAAAATCACTTTATTACTTGAGCGTACCTGAACAATAGCTATGCTCCTAAAGAAGGTGAAACAACAACCACTTTTGTAAAACAATTCTGCAGCTGAGGTCTAGATCTCAGTTCTAATCTTACAGATACAATGTCGGTCATAAGGGAAGTATTGGCGTTTGGGTGATTTATAGTGCAAAATGTCCAATGGTAGCGTGTTCGTAATGATTGCTGAATGTATACACTTGATTGTATATGAGCAGCACGAATGCTTTCAAAGTGGGCGTTTTTTTTGTGTTTGTTGATTCCCCCCCCCCATTAAATTGTAATGTGAAAGTGTTAAAGTGTAAATTATAACATATATAGTGTATCTTCGTAATGTTTGTTCATATGCGTAACAAATACTTAGTAAACGTGATGTTATATTAAAAAAAAACAAGTCCACACTTAAATGAATGAAAGTGCATACTTGTGTATAATGTGTGAATAGACATGGCACAGAACCTGTATGATCAATTTTGCTGCAATATTATTGCAAAACAATAAAGTAATATATAAGTGATTGGCGAGATTTCAATATTTTATGTGTACCATTGAAATTGCAATAATGCTGAAGATCTTCCAAACCTCTCATCTACGTATATGTAATATTGAGTGAGAAACTAATTAAAGAGGCAGTAAAGTCCTAATGCTATACTCTTTATGGTTGAAGCTTAGAATGATGTCATCATATTAGCTACATGCCTGTCTACTTTCCAAATCTTCGTTCTCTTGCAACAATATTTTCTGTGTGATGACTAAAAAGATAAATGTGTGTGTTTTGTCATTGTGTGATGTGTGTGATGTACATATATGTATGTATTGTGATTCTCACCCATATATGTTCATTTATATAAAGCAGTATAGCATTGTTGTTCCTTTCAAAAAAGCGACAACTAGAACGTTTTCTAATGATATATTTGAATTAGACAACATTCCGAATGGTATATTATGTTTAAATCCTGATCTTAAAGGGACACTAAAGCCATAATTTATCTTTCATGATTCAGACAGAGAATAAATTGTTAAACAACATTCTAAAGTACTTCTGTGATCTAAATAGCTTCATTGTTTCTATATTTCCTTTGTTGAAGAAATAGCAATGCACATGGGTGAGCCAATCGCAGAAGGCAGCCACCAATCATCATCTACTGAGCCTATCTAGATATGCTGTTCAGCAAAGGATATAAAGATAATAAATCAAATGATATAATTTAAGTACATGAGAAAACTGTTTAAAATTGCAAACTATTTCTGAATCATGAAATATAAAAATGGTGTTTTATGTCCCTTTAAATATGTGTTAATTCTTGAAAATGATTTCCTATTTGTGATGATACAATTGATCGTGACTTATACTTGATGTAATGTAATTTCCTAAATGATTTTGACCTTGTACTGATGTTCACACATGTAAAACACATAACTACAGTGCAAAATAGTATATTTTGTGATCTTTGTCATTGCGGGACCTATGCAAGAATTAATTAATTATTGCACACCGTAGCCCACGCGTATTACGAGTTTTAAAAAAGAAAATTACAGCGTGCGTTACGGAAAGAGGCAGATCGCGTGCACGAGCACGTATTCCCCATAGAAGTCAATGGAGGAGAGAAATAGAAAAAAATAAATTCCAACACTCCTGTTGAGTGCAAAGGAGTGATGTCATGTCATTCTGTGAAATAGTGATTTCATATTTAAAAAATGTTTTGTGTACATAATCTGCTGTATATTGTTTGTATGTAGATAATTATGTATGTATGTGATGATATTTGTACGGAGATGTAGCTAAATAAGAGTATGTTCATGTATGTCTATGTGAGTCAATGTAAAATGGCTTTGTGTGCTTTTTTTTTCCTAACACCCGAGATCTCGTATCTTTGATGCGTTATAATTTTTTTTACATTTTTTATTAAAAATGAATTTATTGTACAATGTTTGTTTGAGTTTAAGTGTATTTTGTATAATATTTTTGAAGTGATTAGTGAAGGTTTTTTTTCAAACTTGTAATGACTGCATTATGGAAATTGATGCGTTATGGGCCATAACACTACAATTTGAGTCATAACGCACAACTTGTAATCTAGCTAATAGTTAGTTAATGTGTTCCTACATCAGTACATGTAGAGCTAATTATATGCAGTTCCATAATGAAAAAAACTCATCACAATGAATTATAAATAGTAAGGCGAGTGATCTGAATGGTTCCAGGTCAGTGTGACCCATAAAAACTGAGAAGTTAATAAAGGTGGTTAAAGTAGCAAGAAGAATGGTAATTACACATACATGGAGTTGCAATATAACTTAGATCCAAATGGACTTGGGATATACACCGGGTTTTGCTTTTTTGAATTAAAAAAAGCCAACAAATGTAGTAAAAATGATAAGATTTTTGTAAAATAACACACACATAAAAAGAAAATAGCAAGGTGCAGCTTGTCTTATATGTTTTGGCATGCTTACTTTAATAATAGACAATATATATATATATCAAGGGAAATAGAGAGATGTGCTGTCATATAGATAGAAAGAGTTCTTTCTTATACAATAAAGAGAAAAAGAATATATTAATATATATGCACTGAATACTTATAAAAATCCAAATCCAATCACTGATCAAACTAATTGGAATATTATTTTGTGCAGTTTGCAGTCTGCCCACAAGGTGTCACTATTGTTAGAAATATCTATAGAGCAGAAACCTTTTTAGAAAAATGGTTAAAGAAAGAAACCTCATAAAATTAAGAGGGTTATGTGCCTCAAGGTATAATTCATCCCAGCATACAACTATATTTATAGAAATAAATAATAGATATAAATATGGTCATGTTCATATAGATCCGGTAATAGTAAGCACATACTTTATTAAATCAAGTTGTGGACTATAGAGTTTTAAACTTTGAATGTTTACTTTATAAATTAGAGACAAATTAATTAAAAGTTATTTTAATGAAAATAAGGAGAGGGACCTCTAAATGGTGAATCCTTTGTCCAGTGTAAACCCTTAAAAATCCATTAAGTGGGGATGACAACAAGGACGAATAGGCCTACCAGGTGAGCCACAGCAGCAGGAGCTGGCCAGCAGTGGTGGTTCTAGAACTTAATATTTGGGAGTGCTAATGGGGGCTAATAATGTGGTGAAGACACAGCACACATAATATATGTATCAGGCTTAGTAGTATAATGCTTGTCCAGGAAATGACCCTTAGGCTTGGAAGTAGCACACACTCCCAGCACAAAGGATGAGGCCTGGGATGTGACCAAATGAACAGGCCAAGGCGTAGTTAGACAAGCAGGTTTTAGCAACAATCAGACAGTGTAAGTACCAAATTTCTTAGCAGAAGGATAATACAGTCCAAGCCAGGCAGGGGAAAAAACAGCCAAAAACGTTACCAAAAGAATAGTTTTATTAGGGTGACCATATTGCCTCTTTTTAAAGGGACACATGTAAAAAATACATATGTCAGGTTCTTATAAAAAAACATTTATTTGAACAGTCTTGAAAACAACCCTGACATATGTATTTCCCATATGTGTCCCTTTTTAAAGCAGCAATATGGTCACCCTAAGTTGTATCCAAGCCGAATGTGTGTAAGTTGCAGACAGGTCAGGTACCAGGCAGAATCCAGAAGAGTAGTCAAACAGCAATCCAAAAAGTCTGCAGCAAATGTATCAATCCAAATGAATAGCATTAGAAACTATATATTGCGCTATAGGAAAACTGAACCAGAGCTAGTATGGCTAAGCGTGATGGCAAATAAGTACGGCGGTTAGCGAAGTAGAAGCAAGAACAGTTAGCGTACGCAATGCAACAAAGTCAATAGCAAAGCTCCCCACGAGACTGACAGTGCGTGACCTGACTCAATGGTAGAGAGCCCTGCATTGCTCGGGTGCTAAGTGTGACTGTGACATGGTCCCGGGCCATGGGCATCTACAAATAATTTTACAGAGGGGGCAAAAAAGGGGAATATGCACCGACAATTTACACACATCCCTATATATATATATATATATATATAGATAGATAGATAGATAGATAGATAGATAGATAAATAGTGTGTTGTATATGCACTCTCACCAACAGACCGCAACTTGCCAGGGTGCTGTAGCCAGGTATGTAGAAAACAAAAGTTAAAAGCACTCACTGGACTGTAGACAGCAAATGTGAATAAAAAAAAACACAATAAATAATATTTTGATTCACATTTGCTGTCTACAGTCCAGTGAGTGCTTTTAACTTTTGTTTTCTATATATATATATATATACATACATACACACTCACCGGCCACTTTGTAAGGTACACCTGTTCAATTGCTTGGTTACACAAATTGCTAATCAGCCAATCACATGGCAGCAACCCAATGCATTTAGACGTGGTGAAGATGACTTGCTGAAGTTCAAACCAAACATCAGAATGGGGAAGAAAGGGGATTTAAGTGACTTTGTATGTGGCATGGTTGTTGGTGCCAGACGGGCTGGTCTGAGTATTTAAAAAACTGCTGATCTCCTGGGATTTAACCCACAACTATCTCTAGGGTTTACAGAGAATGGTCCGAAAAAGAGAAAATATCCAGTAAGCATCAATTGTGTGGACAACAATTCCTTGTTTATGTCAGAGGAGAATAGGCAGACTGGTTCGAGATGATAGAAAGGCAACAGTAACTCAAATAACCATTTGTTACAACCAAGGTATGCAGAATACCATCTCTAAAAGCAAAACACGTCAAACCTTGAAGCAGATGGGCTACAGCAGCAGAGGACCACACCGGGTGCCACTCCTGTCAGCTAATAACACAAAACTGAGGCTCCAATTCGCACAGTTTCACCAAACTTGGAAAATAGAAGATTTGAAAAAGGTTGCCTGGTCTGATGAGTCTCGATTTCAGGACTCTGGTACATCTAAACACACTATATACAAATTCGTTCCATTTCATTGGTTAAAACTACAAAAAACAAGAAACAACTACCACTCTCCCATTAGCAGAGATATTCACATTCATTATTAGCTGTAAATTACTCAGATAATCTAAATTATTTGATCATTCCTTAATCAATATCAAATTGATATCCTCCATATGTATATACTAGTGAAGAAACAGAGTTTTATGAATTACATAGAAGAAATTACATTCAATCCTGTTTGAAACTTCTCTTAAGTATTCATTATACTAAGACCTAGCCCAAGATAGAGCCATAGCATAAACCAAACCATGTCAGCGTTTATGGTACAACTTTTTTATCCCTCACGGTGTCTTTTTTTTTATGCGATGAGCATTTATTAAAAGTTACGTTTTATTGTATCCGGTGCTCCTCATCGTTTTTTGTGTGACTTTGGGTTAGAGGATGGCCCACAGCTATGTTAAAATGTAGGCCCACGCCTAGGCTAGGGAAAGGTGTACAGCAGCAAGGTTAGACAGGCCAAGGTCAGTAACTTCCAGGCGAATCCAGTACAGAATCACAAGACATAGTAAAATCCAGGCAAAATGTCAAAATACCAGAAAAACAATCCACAATGCCTCACAACAAAAGGGAAATTCAAAAGCAGAAATTATAGGGAACTCCTGGTCCAATAGATCATGTATGAAGTTGATTACAGAACTGCCCACAGCAGATATCATACGGAGCAAAAGCCCTCCAGTGGATCAGGGGAAACCTACAGGCTCAAGAACCTAGAGCCGGAGTCCAATCCCAGGCACAGACAGACCATTGACCATAAATGATGATCACATGTCAATATCCGTGCGTGAGTAAATGTTTATTTTCTATGGGAATTATTTTCTATACATTTGGGCATGTACATTGGCAAGAAATAAAGGCAAACAACCTGTTCCCATTATGATAAATTGCCCCTAAACTCTGTGGTTGCCCCCCCAAAATTAAACCATCTGTTATTAAAGGGATATGAAATTATTTCTTTCATGATTCAAATAGAGCATGGAATTTTAGGCAATTTTCTAAATGTAGCCACCAATCAGCAATCACTACCCAGGGTGTTGAACCAAAAATGGGCCAGTTCCTAAGCTTAAATTCCTATGTTTCAAATAAAGATATCAAGAGAACAAAGAAAAATTGATAATACGAGTAAATTTGAAAGTTGCTTAAAGTGAATGTAAATTTTGATGCTAAAGTGCCCGGTTTTTAAAATATTTGATTAAAAACAGGGGCACTTTAATTAATCAAAATTTACATTTCACTCGTGTTGTAAAAAAAATTACTTACCTTTTAATCTTGACAGCCGCGCCAGCTTCCTCCGCCCGTCGCAAAGCCTCTTCCTGGGTTTAAAATGAGGAATCTGACTTCCTCCAATCACGGCGTTGAATCAGACACTGATTCACCTGGGGGAAAGCCGTCATTGGAGGATGACCGATCCATCATTTCTGACGTCAGAAATGGCTTGCGATGACTGGGGGGAGCTGGAGCGGCTGTCAAGTTTAAAAGGTAAGTATTTTTTCACAACGAGTGAAATGTAAATTTTGATGAATTAAAGTGCCCCTGTTTTAATCGAATTTTTAAAAACTGTGCGCTTTAGCATCATAATTTACATTCACTTTAAAATTGCACACTCTATCTGAATAATAAAAGAAAAAAATGGGTTTCATATTCCTTTAAATCAAGAACATTTACTCAGGATTAGGTGGGGAAGTTATTTATTTTAGTGCTTATTTGCAGTGTATTGGGTACTGAGTTCTGAATTTCATTTAAGAGAATTGGGAAACTAGGAATTTTCATGCTTTATTTTGTATTTAAGAAAACAAGTAACTTCTGAAATTATAATATTATAATAAAATGAACCACGGTGTCAAAAATAAATCTATTAGATCAAATTTATTCTTCCATTAGTAGCTATGAAACAAGTGACAAAATATAACCCACGCAACTGATAACATTCTATGGCCTAGATTTGGAGTTCGGCGGTAAAAGGGCTGTTAACGCTCCGCGGGCTTTTTTCTGGCCGCACCATAAATTTAACTCTGGTATCGAGAGTTAAAACAAATGCTGCGTTAGGCTCCAAAAAAGGAGCGTAGAGCATTTTTACCGCAAAAGCAACTCTCGATACCAGAGTTGCTTACGGACGCGGCCGGCCTCAAAAACGTGCTCGTGCACGATTCTCCCATAGGAAACAATGGGACTGTTTGAGCTGAAAAAAAACCTAACACCTGCAAAAAAGCAGCGTTCAGCTCCTAACGCAGCCCCATTGATTCCTATGGGGAAACACTTCCTACGTCTGCACCTAACACCCTAACATGTACCCCGAGTCTAAACACCCCTAATCTTACACTTATTAACCCCTAATCTGCCGCCTCCGCTATCGCTGACCCCTGCATATTTTTTTTAACCCCTAATCTGCCGCTCCGTAAAACGCCGCCACCTACGTTATCCCTATGTACCCCTAATCTGCTGCCCTAACATCGCCGACCCCTATGTTATATTTATTAACCCCTAATCTGCCCCCCACAACGTCGCCGACACCTACCTACACTTATTAACCCCTAATCTGCCGAGCGGACCTGAGCGCTACTATAATAAAGTTATTAACCCCTAATCCGCCTCACTAACCCTATCATAAATAGTATTAACCCCTAATCTGCCCTCCCTAACATCGCCGACACCTACCTTCAATTATTAACCCCTAAACTTCCGATCGGAGCTCACCGCTATTCTAATAAATGTATTAACCCCTAAAGCTAAGTCTAACCCTAACACTAACACCCCCCTAAGTTAAATATAATTTACATCTAACGAAATTAATTAACTCTTATTAAATAACTTATTCCTATTTAAAGCTAAATACTTACCTGTAAAATAAATCCTAATATAGCTACAATATAAATTATAATTATATTATAGCTATTTTAGGATTAATATTTATTTTACAGGCAACTTTGTAATTATTTTAACCAGGTACAATAGCTATTAAATAGTTATTAACTATTTAATAGTTACCTAGTTAAAATAATAACAAATTTACCTGTAAAATAAATCCTAACCTAAGTTATAATTAAACCTAACACTACCCTATCAATAAAATAATTAAATAAACTACCTACAATTACCTACAATTAACCTAACACTACACTATCAATACATTAATTAAACACAATTGCTACAAATAAATACAATTAAATAAACTAGCTAAAGTACAAAAAATAAAAAAGAACTAAGTTACAGAAAATAAAAAAATATTTACAAACATAAGAAAAATATTACAACAATTTTAAACTAATTACACCTACTCTAAGCCCCCTAATAAAATAACAAAGCCCCCCAAAATAAAAAATTCCCTACCCTATTCTAAATTAAAAAAGTTACAAGCTCTTTTACCTTACCAGCCCTGAACAGGGCCCTTTGCGGGGCATGCCCCAAGAATTTCAGCTCTTTTGCCTGTAAAAGAATAAATACAATACCCCCCCCCCCCCAACATTACAACCCACCACCCACATACCCCTAATCTAACCCAAACCCCCCTTAAATAAACCTAACACTAAGCCCCTGAAGATCTTCCTACCTTGTCTTCACCATCCAGGTATCACCGATCCGTCCTGGCTCCAAGATCTTCATCCAACCCAAGCGGGGGTTGGCGATCCATAATCCGGTCCAGAAGAGGCTCCAAAGTCTTCCTCCTATCCGGCAAGAAGAGGACATCCGGACCGGCAAACATCTTCTCCAAGCGGCATCTTCGATCTTCTTCCATCCGGTGCGGAGCGGGTCCATCTTGAAGCAGGCGACGCGGATCCATCCTCTTCTTCCGATGTCTCCCGACTAATGACGGTTCCTTTAAGGGACGTCATCCAAGATGGCGTCCCTCGAATTCCGATTGGCTGATAGGATTCTATCAGCCAATCGGAATTAAGGTAGGAATTTTCTGATTGGCTGATGGAATCAGCCAATCAGAATCAAGTTCAATCCGATTGGCCGATCCCATCAGCCAATCAGATTGAGCTCGCATTCTATTGGCTGATCGGAACAGCCAATAGAATGCGAGCTCAATCTGATTGGCTGATTGGATCAGCCAATCGGATTGAACTTGATTCTGATTGGCTGATTCCATCAGCCAATCAGAAAATTCCTACCTTAATTCCGATTGGCTGATAGAATCCTATCAGCCAATCGGAATTCGAGGGACGCCATCTTGGATGACGTCCCTTAAAGGAACCGTCATTAGTCGGGAGACATCGGAAGAAGAGGATGGATCCGCGTCGCCTGCTTCAAGATGGACCCGCTCCGCACCGGATGGAAGAAGATCGAAGATGCCGCTTGGAGAAGATGTTTGCCGGTCCGGATGTCCTCTTCTTGCCGGATAGGAGGAAGACTTTGGAGCCTCTTCTGGACCGGATTTTGGATCGCCAACCCCCGCTTGGGTTGGATGAAGATCTTGGAGCCAGGACGGATCGGTGATACCTGGATGGTGAAGACAAGGTAGGAAGATCTTCAGGGGCTTAGTGTTAGGTTTATTTAAGGGGGGTTTGGGTTAGATTAGGGGTATGTGGGTGGTGGGTTGTAATGTTGGGGGGGGGGGGTATTGTATTTATTCTTTTACAGGCAAAAGAGCTGAAATTCTTGGGGCATGCCCCGCAAAGGGCCCTGTTCAGGGCTGGTAAGGTAAAAGAGCTTGTAACTTTTTTAATTTAGAATAGGGTAGGGAATTTTTTATTTTGGGGGGCTTTGTTATTTTATTAGGGGGCTTAGAGTAGGTGTAATTAGTTTAAAATTGTTGTAATATTTTTCTTATGTTTGTAAATATTTTTTTATTTTCTGTAACTTAGTTCTTTTTTATTTTTTGTACTTTAGCTAGTTTATTTAATTGTATTTATTTGTAGCAATTGTGTTTAATTAATGTATTGATAGTGTAGTGTTAGGTTAATTGTAGGTAATTGTAGGTAGTTTATTTAATTATTTTATTGATAGGGTAGTGTTAGGTTTAATTATAACTTAGGTTAGGATTTATTTTACAGGTAAATTTGTTATTATTTTAACTAGGTAACTATTAAATAGTTAATAACTATTTAATAGCTATTGTACCTGGTTAAAATAATTACAAAGTTGCCTGTAAAATAAATATTAATCCTAAAATAGCTATAATATAATTATAATTTATATTGTAGCTATATTAGGATTTATTTTACAGGTAAGTATTTAGATTTAAATAGGAATAATTTATTTAATAAGAGTTAATTAATTTCGTTAGATAAAAATTATATTTAACTTAGGGGGGTGTTAGTGTTAGGGTTAGACTTAGCTTTAGGGGTTAATCCATTTATTAGAATAGCGGTGAGCTCCGATCGGAAGTTTAGGGGTTAATAATTGAAGGTAGGTGTCGGCGATGTTAGGGAGGGCAGATTAGGGGTTAATACTATTTATGATCGGGTTAGTGAGGCGGATTAGGGGTTAATAACTTTATTATAGTAGCGCTCAGGTCCGCTCGGCAGATTAGGGGTTAATAAGTGTAGGCAGGTGTCGGCGACGTTGAGGGGGGCAGATTAGGGGTTAATAAATATAATATAAGGGTCGGCGGTGTTAGGGGTAGCAGATTAGGGGTACATAGGGATAACGTAGGTGGCGGCGATTTGCGGTCGGAAGATTAGGGGTTAATTATTGTAAGTAGCTGGCGGCGACGTTGTGGGGGGCAGGTTAGGGGTGAATAAATATAATACAGGGGTCGGCGGGGTTAGGGGCAGCAGATTAGGGGTACATAAGTATAACGTAGGTGGCGGTCGGCAGATTAGGGGTTAAAAATTTTAATCGAGTGGCGGCGGTGTGGGGGGAGCTCGGTTTAGGGGTACATAGGTAGTTTATGGGTGTTAGTGTACTTTAGGGTACAGTAGTTAAGAGCTTTATAAACCGGCGTTAGCCAGAAAGCTCTTAACTCCTGCTATTTTCAGGCGGCTGGAATCTTGTCGTTAGAGCTCTAACGCTCACTGCAGAAACGACTCTAAATACCAGCGTTAGAAAGATCCCATTGAAAAGATAGGCTACGCAAATGGCGTAGGGGGATCTGCGGTATGGAAAAGTCGCGGCTGAAAAGTGAGCGTTAGACCCTTTAATCACTGACTCCAAATACCAGCGGGCGCTCAAAACCAGCGTTAGGAGCCTCTAACGCTGGTTTTGACGGCTACCGCCGAACTCCAAATCTAGGCCTATGTAAATAAAACTGCTATACACACGTGTACATCATACAATAACATAAGAAACATATTAATTCCCCTGATAAAAGAAACCTACAATTAAACAAAAATGTAAGATTTAAAGCTAAGTTTAAACATCCCCTAATACAAGCATCAAAATAGAGAAACCAACAATCTTCCCTAATGCATTTTTTTTTTAATGGTTCATGAATAGGTCAACGAAATGCAATATACGGCTGAGATGTTAATATCTTTACTATTAACATTAAGGTAATTTCATGTATGGGCAGATAAACTGTGTCCAACATTCAATAAAACTGTCCTCTGAAATTAATACTGCAACAAAACAACTTGTGAAATCACAGAATTCAATTAATTGTGCAGCTTCTTTCACATGGCTGTTCAGCACACAGTGCATAGAACAAGCTCAATGTAAAATAAATCTTTCAGATTATTATAAAACAAATACATAAATAAAAAAAAAAATCTTGAAAAATAAACCCTTTAAGTTTTGAAATATTGAGATACAACCATAAGACAAAATACTTCACAAGGACAATATAGGGCTAGATTACAAGGGCTGCAGGAAATTGTTTTATATAGGGGTGATCTTGCATTCCTATTTTCTGATTTGAATCTCCAAATTCAAATCAGCCAAAACAAGGAAAGGAAAAAGCTTTTATTCTAATGGCTGATTTGAATTTGAAGATTCAAGTCAGTTAATAGGAATGCAAGGGTACCCCTATATAAAAGGGGTACCTTACATTCACTATCCAGTGTGAGGCTGGAGACCGCATAAAGGAGACCTCCGTGTTGAAGGTCTGGAGAGGCGACCGATGCCGTCATCACCGCCGAATAGGATTACATATTTTATTATTTTGTATAATTACTTTTTTATTTTTTGGCTGATTTGAACAGCCAATAGGATTTCAGTAGATCTCATCATGTTGGCTGAATTGGAATTTTCACCCAATAGGAATGCAAGGTACCCCAATATAAAACAGGTACCTTGCATTCAATCTTCAGTGTGCAGCGATCGCATGAAGAGGACCCTCCACGCTGGATGTCTGCACTGCCACCATTCCAGCTCTGCTCCGCGCCGCCTTCGTTCCGTGCCACCGGGATGAAGAAAAAAGATGGCCATGCTCTGGATGAAGATGGATCCGCCTGGAAGAAGACCTTCACCGCCGGATTTCAGAAATAGTGAGTACCTATGTCGGTTTTAGTGTAAGTTTTTTTGTTTTGTTTTTGGGGTGTTTTTTTGTAGATTAGGGCTTTTTTTTGTGGGCAGCAAAAGAGCTGATGGGGGTTAAATGTTAGGTTTATAGGATTTGAAGGAGTTGCCTTGGGCTATCTTGATATGGTCAGGTCGTTTAGCAGATATATCTCTGAATGAATATATGTCCTAAACACATTTTTTTAATTAAACAAATTACATCTGTTTAGTATAATAATTTATAGTGTAATAATTTATTTAAATATAAAACAATGTTCATAAAAAATTAGATTCCACAGAATTGATTTCTAGAAAAAATCTTTCAATCTTTATATGTTTAAAAAGAAACTAAAGACACCGGTGTCTCAAATCTATAATCAACTTATAATATATCTAAAAATATCTGTTCTTAATCTAATTTCATGTCAGGGTTTTTTCCCTGCCTTGTTTGCCATGAGCTCTTGCTGACTCTGGTGCATACTGTGTGATGCTGCTCATTTCCTGCACTTCCTTTTATGGTCAGACTGGTGTACATCATCCGTGTGAGACAGGATGCAGTCTCAGAATTGTGATGTCATTACTTATTATTTAAAGGGCCTCTGTTCAGTATGCTTTGCCCTTGCGTTGTCTCTGACCTGTTTGTGAGAGCTCCTGTGTATTATCTGTCTGTCTGACGTCACTCCTGGTTCCTGATCCCTGGCTTGTTCCTGACTCTGCTGTTCTCCTTGTTCCTGATTCTGGCTCGTCTGACTATTCGCTTTGGCTCCTGACTTGGCTCGTCTGACTACCAGCTCTGGTTTTGATTCCTGGCTTCTTATTTGACTTGTGGACGTTTTATTATTTTTTGCTATTTATAAAGGTGTGATTATTTTTGCACTTCTCGTGGATGAACAGGATCACCGCTTGGATCAATTTGCACTAGCCCTGCAAACCCTGCTGACTCGCACTGCACATTTGGACCAAAGTGTTCCGCAAGTTATGGCTGCTCCTGTTTCCGCTGTGGCACCTAATCCTACCAGGAGCATGTCCGGTTCTGCAACTCTACCTCAGCGATATGGAGGCGATCCTAATCAGTGCTGAGGGTTTTTGAACCAGGTGGGCATTTACTTTGAGATGTTACCTCAGGCGTTTCCCTCTGACAGAGCTAAGGTGGGATTTCTCATCTCGTTACTCTCTGACACAGCTCTTGTCTGGGCTAATCCCTTGTGGGAGACTAATAAACCTGTGATTTCAAATTACCCTGAATTTGTGGCCTCCTTTTGTAGGGTATTTGATGTTCCGGCTCGCTCCTCGTCTGCTGCTAAACAACTCATGTCCATTCAGCAAGGTACAAGATCTGTTGCTCAGTATGTCATTGAGTTCCGTACGCTTGCCGCAGAGGTAGGTTGGAATAATGAAGCCCTTGTTGCCTCCTTTCATGGGCTCTCTGATGTGATTAAAGATGAAGTTGCTGTCAGAGATTTACCAGAAGATCTCGAGGCATTGGTGTCTTTTTTTATCCTAATTGTCATCAGACTAAGTGAGAGGCCCTCTTTCAAGGAGCGCTTGCGGAAGCCTCCTGTTCTGTTGTCTCCTACATGTTCGTTCCCACCCATGCCTCCCTCTCCTCCCATGCCTCCTGGTCCCGAGTCACCAGGTACTGCTATGCCAATGCAGTTGAGTTTCATGTGTCTCTCCGCAGTGGAGAGGGCCTTTAGGAAGAGGGAGGGGCTCTGCCTCTATTGTGGGTTACAGGGCCACCTTTCGAAGTCTTGTCCTACATGGCCGGGAAACACTCACACCTAAGGTCCTGTCGGGGTGGTTTATCCTTGTCCCTGGAACCGCTAAAGGAGAAACCTTTGGTCATGGTTGTCCTTTCCTGGGTTGACTCCTCCATAGTCACCCAGGCTCTTGTTAACTCCGGTGCTGCGGGCTATTTCATTGACAGTGGTTTTGTATCAAAGCACTCCATTCCTGTTTTGCCTCAGGCCATTCCACTTGCTATTGAGGCCATTGATGGCAGGCCCCTTCAGCCCGCACTCGTTACTCACAAAACTGCTCCGTTATCCATGGCTGTTGGGGCTCTCCATTTTGAAACCCTCCAGTTCCAGGTGATAAACTCTCTGCATTTTACGGTTATTCTGGGTTATCCCTGGCTCCAAAAGAACAATCCCAGTCTTGACTGGCGCAGGTCAAAAATTTGTTGTGGTCTCCGCAATGTATTTCCACTTGTCTTCGGAAACCATTAAAAGTCTTGTGCACGTGTTCGGTATCTGAAATGCCAGAGGAGTACCGAGATTTTATAGACATTTTTGACAAGGTGCGTACCGGTACGTTGCCTCCTCACCGGTCTTACGATTGTGCCATAGACCTGCAACCTGGAGCCATTCCTCCTCGGGGCCGGGTTTACCCTCTGTCTGTTGCGGAGAATTGTGCTATGGAGGAGTATGTTGCCGATGCTCTGTCGCGGGGGATCATCCGCAAATCCTGCTCTCCTGCAGGGGCTGGCTTCTTCTTTATGAAGAAAAAGGGTGGTGGGTTAAGATTATAGGGGTCTTAATCATCTTACCATTAAGAATGCTTACCCTATTCCACTCATTATGGAACTCTTTGACCGCCTCAGTGGAGCTACGGTCTTTACTAAACTTGATTTGAGAGGAGCATACAATCTCGTTAGGATCAAGGAGGGCCACGAATGGAAAACAGCATTTAACACCAGGAGCGAGCATTATGAGTATCTTGTAATGCCCTTTGGCCTATGTAATGCTCCTGCTGTTTTCCAGGAATTTATTAATAAGGTCCTACGAGATATGTTGCAACAGTGTGTTGTGGTGTACTTAGACGACATCCTCATACACTCACCCACACTTGAGGCTCATCGTTCTGATGTTACACGGGTTCTTCAGAGACTACGTGAGAATGGCCTGTTTTGTAAACTCGAGAAATGTGAGTTCCATTAGACTCAAGTAACCTTCCTAGGTTATGTTATCTCCGTTGCAGGGTTCTCCGTGGATCCTAACAAGTTATCTGCAGTTCTGCAGTGGCCTCGCCCAGTTGGTCTTAGGTCTATTCAACGTTTTTTGGGCTTCGCCAATAACTATAGAAAGTTTATTAAAAACTTTTCTTCCTCGTTCAAACCTATCACAGACCCGTAAAGAGAATGATCCACTCCATTGGTCACCTACTGCCATTAAGGCTTTTGATAGTCTTAAGACTGTATTTGCTGCCGCTCCAGTTCTGGCTCATCCTAACCCTGTCCTGCCTTTCATTCTTGAGGTTGATGCATTGGAGACTGGAGTAGGTGCCCTCTTGTCTCAACGTCTTACGCCTGACGGTTCCTAGCATCCATGTGGTTTCTTCTCTAAGAAATTGTCTCCAGTGGAGTGCAATTATGAAATTGGTGACAGGGAATTACTGGCCATAATTTTGGCACTCAAGGAATGGAGGTATCTTCTTTTACTAGCGTGCCAGTGCTCATTCTTACTGACCACAAGAATTTAACTTATCTATCTGAAGCAAAACGTTTGTCGCCCCGACAGGCAAGATGGGCACTATTTTTGTCTCGGTTTAATTATGTGGTCCACTACCTGCCTGGTAGTAAGAATGTTAGGGCTGATGCCCTCTCTCAACAATTTTCGCCTCTGTCCAAGAAGGAGTCTGTACCTACTCCAGTTATACCTCCTGACCATATTTTGGCTACCATACGTACTAATTTGACTTCTCTCTTGGGGGAGGAGATCCTGGCTGCACATACCAATGCACCTCCTGAGAAACCTAGTGGTAAGTGTTTTGTTCCTGAGAATGTTCAAACTAAACTTTTGCACACTTACCACTATCCTAAAGGCGCATGTCACCCAGGCAAGAACCAAATGATTTGGTCTGTCACTCAACAATTCTGGTGGCCAGCTCTTCATTCTGATGTTGCTGCGTATGTTGCCTCCTGCTCAGTTTGTTCACAGAATAAGACCCCTCAACATCTTCCTGTGGGTCTTCTTCAACCTATTGCTAATGGTGAGCGTCCTTGGACACATCTTTCCATGGACTTCATTGTCGAGCTCCCTGTTTCCAATGGCAATACTGTTATCCTTATGGTGGTTGACCGTTTTTCTAAAATGTCACATTGCATTCCCTTGAAGAAGTTGCCTAGCGCTCAGGAGCTTGCTTCAGTTTTTGCCCGGGAGGTCTTCCGTTTACATGGGTTACCCAAGGAGATAGTGTCGGACTGGGGTAGCCAGTTTGTCTCCAGATTTTGGCATTCCTTTTGTGCTCAAATGCGGATCCAGCTTTCCTTCTCCACGGCATATCACCCTCAATCCAATGGGGCTGCGGAACGGTCTAATCAATCTCTGGAGCAGTTCCTCCATTGCTATATCTCAGATCACCACAATAATTGGTCTGAGTTTGCTCGTAATAGCGCTATTAATGCTTTCTCCAAATTATCCCCGTTCATGGCGAATTATGGGTTTCAACCATCCTTGTGTCCCAATTCATTCATGTCTCAGGGTATTCCAGCTTTGGAGGAGCATCTCCGGCAACTCCGTTCCACGTGGGTGCAGATTCAGGATTGCCTTCATCGTTCTATGCAGTGCCAAAAGTTCCAGGCTGATCGTAGGCACCTGCCCGTGCCTTCCTAAAAGGTTGGTGAGAGAGTTTGGCTGTCCTTCCACAACTTGAACCTTTGTGTGCCTTCCAATAAACGGCTCCCAATTATGTTGGTCCTTTTCAAATACTCCGACGGGTCAATCCTGTGGCCTACGCTCTTGACCTTCCTCCTTCAATGCGCATCTCCAATGTTTTTCATGTGTCCCTCTTGAAACCATTCATTTGTAATCGGTTTACCACTTTGTTGCCTCGTCCCCGTCCTATCTTTGTTGACAACCATGAGGAGTATGAGGTCAGCAGCATTATTGACTCTCGTATGTCCAGGGGCCGCGTACAGTTTTTGGTTAACTGGAGGGCTACGGTCCGGAGGAGCGTTCATGGGTTCCCTCCTCTGATGTTCATGCTCCCGCCCTCCTCCGTGCCTTCCATGTCCGTTTCCCCAAAAATCCTTTTGTCCTCCTGCGGGGGAGGGGTTGTTGAGGGGAGGGTATTGTCAGGGTTTTTTCCATGCCTTGTTTGCCATGTGCTGCTGGCAGCCATTTTACTCACCTCTCTTGCTGACTCTGGTGCATACTGTGTGATGCTGCTCATTTCCTGCACTTCCTTTTATGGCCAGACTGGTGTACATCATCCGTGTGAGACAGGATGCAGTCTCAGAATTGTGATGTCATCACTTATTATTTAAAGTGCCTCTGTTCAGTATGCTTTGCCCTTGCATTGTCTCAGACCTGTTTGTGAGAGCTCCTGTGTATTACCTGGCTGTCTGACATCCCTCCTGGTTCCTGATCCCTGGCTTGTTCCTGACTCTGCTGTTCTCCTTGTTCCTGATTCCGGCTCGCCTGACTATTTGCTTTGGCTCCTGACTCGGTTCGTCTGACTACCAGCTCTGGTTTTGATTCCTTGCTTGTTATTTGACTTGTGGACTTTTTATTATTTTTTGCTATTAATAAAGGTGTGATTATTTTTGCACTTCTCATCTCAGTCTGATTCCTGGCACCCTGACATTTCAACAGTTAATATATTCTAAAACCAATATAAATGCAGCGTTATTTGTACAAATTTTGCAACGGAATAACATCAATGTTGTAAGTCCAAATGATGGTCAACTCTGATGTTATTCCATGGGTTTTGTGCAGTATGGAGCACCATACCGCACAACAAAAGAAGGTTTTTGTGTAACTTGTAATGGCAGCACTATGGAGAGTGTGATACCGCTCATTTTTTTGCGTTATTTAAGCACCCGGTTTAGCACACAACTTGTAATTTTGCCGTAAGTTTCCTACTTTTGAAGTTAGAGACGCAGAATTAATTAATTTCTGGAATGAAGTATTTGCAGAGTGTTCAGATAGACATGTTATTGTTTATTGGTTATAAAACTAAGCAGCTCAATGAATTGAGAAATGGTATAAAATAATTACAGGTTGAATTACAGTAAATAGTCGCAAAGATGATACTGATTATTTACAGATTGATGGATTTTTGGAAGCTACCATAGCTACAGTAAAAACTGAAGTTTTAGATACCAAGCACATTACATATTTGAGGGATGTATCTGATTATAACTCAAATGCAGTGTTTGTTTGGAACCAAAAACAAAGATTCGAGCTGAGAAGGGATCAAGATAGTACATCAATGTCTAGACATTTCCCATGAGGTTGTAGTAGATGTAGTAAACGTTCTAGAGCTAGCATCAAATAGGTTACTTTTAGTGACAGTGAATTTGAGTCAGGTGAAAATGCAGGTACCTCTGGGAGGGAGGCTACTCCCCCAGGGGAAAATGAAGTCTCCATAGCAAAAGATACTAGCTCTGTGAGTCCAAAAATCTAATTTAGGAACTATCAGTTAGACCAAAATCTGCCTCATATCAATATAAGAGAGCAGTAAACACTGCTTCATTTTCTACTAAGGGACACCATACTTAGACTAGCTCATTACACCCATCCCAGCAACAGTGACACCTGATGAGATTAGACAAGAGATTGAACAGGTTTTTTCAAATTCTCAGACACAATTGGCAGGCAGGGTGCTAACCAATGTGACACAGCCCCGCTCTGCACTCAGGGGGAGCAGATCTCACACAAAATACAAACCCTCAATGTGATAAATCTATCTAAGGTAACTCTAACCTCTGTACAGGTTAAAGTCTTAAGCTATGGTTTGAATTTTGATCCTACAACTAATTTTAATCTTTTTCATACTATTTTGGATGTTATCATGTTAAATTGACCTTGCGCAGGCACTTCCTTGAATCTGAGAAGTCAATAGACACAAGAACACCCAAACCACGTCTGAACACTGTTGATCTTACCTTTAATGAGGCATGTGATGTGCTCACCTGACAGAGCCTCTTAAATGAAAATACAAATAACATTGGTACCTCTACACAATAATTTTTTGAGGCTTCAGTAATTCCTCTAATTTGTATCTCATACATAGCTAGGGGTAAGCCTTGGAGACTTTTTATAAGCAAGAAGAACACATTCTAACTGAACTACGTTTCTGTACTATTCTTCAAAAGTGTAATTTGTCTAGGATAGAATGACAGGCAGATTCTGAACAAAGGGACAATAAAAATACAGTGATCCGGGCATCTGATAAAGGTGGATCCATAGTTGTCCTAGATAGGAGCACATATATTGGGTAGGCATTACATCAATTAACAGATCCAGAAAGATATGTAGTTCTATAAAGAAATCCTACCAATACTTACTAGAGAGAAGTAGAACAATTGCTTGATCATGGTGTGGAAAGGGGTTTTCTTGATAGAAAATATCAGATTTTTTTTTTGTAGCCCAACCGGTGGTCCCAATTTTTCATCACCTCCCAAGGTTCATAAATGACTTAAGGATGCCCCATTGTGAGTGGTATAGGTTCACTTTTGGAACACCTATTGCAATGATTAGACGCAATCTTAAACCCTTTTTGTGACTTCATTGTTTAGTTATTTGAGGGATACTAAACACATTCTCAGCCTTGGTGAGGAATTTAAATGGGACCACACAACACATTCTTGGCTCACTATTGTTGTGGTTTAGCTGTATTCATCTATACCTCACTCCAAAGGTATTGATGCTGTTAAGTTTTTTTCTAATCATTGAGATTTTACTTCTGATTTTAAGCTGTATGTATTGAGAGTCACCAAGATTTTACTCACTCATAATTTTTTTTCAATTTGAGGTAGTTTTCTACTTTCAGAGATGTGGCACAGTGATGGAGGCAAAGTTTATCCCCTCTATTGCCAACCTCTTTATGGGTTGGTGGGAGCTGTGCCCCATCTTTGGAGTTGATAACCCCTTCAAAGATTACATTTGCTTTTATAAGAGCTATATTGATGATCTGATCTTGACTTGGTGTGGTAATTCAATCTTCACTGTTTATTGACTGGCTTAATGACAATCATTTTGGTGTATAATTTACTCTTGAATTTCAGCAATTTTCTGTAAATTTTTTGGACATTACCCTTACTGGTACTTGACCTCAATGTTCTCTCTAAGGCCAGTTTTTGTGAGTGGCCAAGCAGTGAAACAGTTAATAAGGAATTCATAGTTTGCTGTCTGCATTGTGTAGTATTTGCTAATTGCAGGGTGCTGTTGTATAATTAGCTGTTTTACTGCTGGGCCGCTCACAAAATCTGACCTGAGAGGGAAAACTGCTTGTCATGGTAACATTTCGACTGATGTATATCGCAAACCAATAGTGGGTAATGCTCTATTAAATGTGAGATCTTGTCATCCAAACTATGTCCCTTACATGCGGCTAGATTACAAGTTTTTGTCGGTAATGGTGTGCGGTGTTAAAAAAAGTCTAACACCTGCAACATTGAGGACAAGTACCAGTAAGGGTAAGGTCCAAAACATTTACAGAAAAATGCTGAAATTCAAAAGTAAATTATACACCAACATGATTGTCATTAAGCCAGTCAATAAACAGTGTTTATTGACTGGCTTAATGACAATCATTTTGGTGTATAATTTACTTTTGAATTTCAGCATTTTTCTGTAAATTTTTTGGACATTACCCTTACTGATACTTGGCCTCAATGTTCTCTCTAAGGCCAGTTTTTGTGAGTGGCTGAGCAGTGAAACAGTTAATAAGGAATTCATAGCTTGCTGTCTGCATTGTGTAGTATTTGCTAACTGCAGGGTGCGGTTGTATAATTAACTGTTTTACTGCTGGGACGCTCACAAAATCTGACCTGAGAGGGAAAACTGCTTGTCATGGTAACATTTCGACTGATGTATATCGCAAACCAATAGTGGGTAATGCTCTATTAAATGTGAGATCTTGTTATCCAAACTATGTCCCTTACATGCGGCTAGATTACTAGAGTTTTTGTCGGTAATTGTGTGCGGTGTTGACTAGCATTTTTTTCTCAACGCTCACTTAAGACAATGCTGGTATTACAGGTCTTTTTAAACCCGGGGTTAGCCGCAAAAAAGTGAGTGGAGAGCAAAATATAGCTCCACATCTCACTTCAATACCAGCTTTGCTTATGGTAGCGGTGAGCTGGTAAAATGTGCTCATGCATGATTTCCCCATAGGAATCAATGGGGGAGAATCGGCTGAAAAAAAGTCTAACACCTGCAAAAAAGCTGCGTTTAGCTTCTAACGCAGCCCCATTGATTCCTATGGAAAAATACTTTTTATGTCTACATCTAACACCCTAACATGAAACCTGAGTCTAAACACCCCTAATCTTACACTTATTAACCCCTAATCTGCCGCCCCCGACATCGCTGACACCTGCATTATATTATTAACCCCTAATCTGCCGCTCCGGACACCGCCGCCACCTACATTATCCCTATGAACCCCTAATCTGCTGCCCCCAACATCGCCGACACCTACTTTTTATTTATTAACCCCTACTCTGCCGTCCCCAATGTCGCCGCCTCCTAACTACACTTATTAACCCCTAATCTGCCGCCGCCAACGTCGCCGCCACTATAATAAAGTTATTAACCCCTAAATCTAAGTCTAACCCTAACACCCCACTAACTTAAATATAATTTAAATACATCTAAATAAAATTACTATTATTAACTAAATTATTCCTATTTAAAACTAAATACTTACCTATAAAATAAACCCTAAAATAGCGACAATATAACTAATAGTTACATTGTAGCCATCTTAGGATTTATTTTTATTTTACAAGCAAGTTTGTATTTTTTTTAACTAGGTAGAATAGTTAATAAATAGTTTTTAACTATTTAATAACTTCCTAGTTAACATAAGTACAAATTTACCTGTAAAATAAACCGTAACCTAAGTTACAATTACACCTAACACTACACTATTATTAAATTAATTCCCTAAACAAACTACAATTAATTACAATTAAATGAAATAAACTAAAGTACGAAAAAAGCAAACACTAAATTACAGAAAATAATAAAATAATTACAAGAATTTTAAACTAATTACACCTAATCTAATCCCCCTAACAAAATAAAAAAGCCCCCCAAAATAATACAAATCCCTACCCTATACTAAATTACAAATAGCCCTTAAAAGGGCCTTTTGCGGGGCATTGCCCCAAAGTAATCAGCTCTTTTACCTGGAAAAAAAATACAATACCCCCCCAACATTAAAACCCACCCACACACCCAACCCTACTCTAAAACCCACCCAATCCCCCCTTAATAAAACCTAACACTAACCCCTTGAAGATCACCCTATCTTGAGACGTCTGCACCCAACCGGGCAGAAGTGGTCCTCCAGACGGCCAGAAGTCTTCATCCGATCGGCAGAAGAGGACCTCCAGATGAGCAGACGTCTTCATCCAGGTGGCATCTTTTATCTTCATCCATCCGGAGCTGAGAGGGTCCATCTTCAAGCCATCCGACGCAAGACTCGTAATCTAGGTGATGGTTTCCAAAGGGCAATTTATTTGTTTAAAGAGAAACTGTAGTGACTCTAATACCTATCAACTGAGAGCTAATTACTTAACAAAACACTTAATGGTTAAAGGCTACAATAAAAGTGTTATTTCTTGAGCACGATCTGAAGTTGATGTATTGCCCAGAAATAAACTCCTGAAGGATTCCGGCTATAGAGGCAATAGAGATTTTCATGGTGTTAATTTTGTGACTAATTTCAGTTCTCAATACAAAAAATATGTCAAATAGTAAGGAAACACTTTATCCTTTAGCTGTAGATGATAAACTATCTAAGTGTATACAGAAAGGTTTGAGGTGTTCTTACAGACATAGCCTAACTATAGGTTAATTTGGTGTCTCCATCACAACTACCATCAATACAAAACACTCATAGCTCTTAACTACGACATACAGGGATGTTTAAATTTGGTAGGAATAGATGCAAGCCTTGTGATCATCTAATAGTGTCTAAAGATTTTAAATCAGAGGTTCAACTGATGTTTTTGACATTCGTCATTGTTTGAATTGTAATTCTACATGTTATATTACCTCATTACCTACAGTGTAAATTATAGTACGTTGAGCTTACCACCAGAGACGTAGGCTCATGCATTAGAGAATATTTTCCCATCATTACAGTAGGTACCTCCAGAATGCACTGCAGTACAACATTTAGTTAAAAAAACATGATAAAAACATTAATACCTTCACATGGCAAGCTATTGATAAAATAATTTTGCCTAGGAGAGGTAAAGAATGAAATGTAAACCAAATGGACTGAAATCCAAATTTGATCTCATAAATTATTGGCAGTAATGCGATCAGTTTAACATTGCGCCTCTTTGGTTTACATTGCATACTTTATGTCTATAGGATAAATGTATCTACATTTCTATTAAATTTGGCCATAGCCTATTGTAGTCTAGTGAAGTTCACCTTGGTTTTAATATATATAAGTATATATATGTAGCCCCTCCTGTTGAACATTTTCCTGTTGAACTTTTGCACCTGTATACAGTCTGCAGGAGATGTTGCCTAGGTAACTATTAGACTGGTTGGTCATGTGATCAATTGAAACTTAGGAGAAGAGTGTAAGACACAGAAGGAAGCAGACATGTCAGAGCAGTGAAGGTGTGTGTGAGGCCTGGCTGTGAGAGGAGCTGCATAGAGACTTCATCTTGTGTAAAGTAACAGCATTCCTCTGATCTGCTGATTTAGTGTATGCTGCCAGCTGCAGTCTGACCCTGTGAAAGAGCTGTGGAGAAGAATCCAGACAAAGTAAATGACTGGCAGACCCTGGAGTTTCCCTTTAGCCTGTGCAGCTGAATCCTGTTTAGTGGTAAGGAGTATCCTCTCCCCTTGGCATACTGACAGGGCATTCTGTCCATCACAGAAACTTATAAACAGCTCTTCCTGTGGATTGCAGCTTCCTATGAGTTGTAACTGTTTAAATGCATGTGGATTACTTTAAAGGGCCCCAACATTTCTGTGCACCAACTGGTACCCATCAGCCATTAGGGTGAAGCCTGAGGGTGGGTCCGCAGGTGGTTTGGGAGGGTGCTGGGCCTGGTTAGGAGAGGTTAGAGATTTGGTGTGTTAGTTAGCCACTGTATTACTTGCCTTACTTTTATTTGCCATAATCCTTTAATACACGTTCATACTGTTTTACTGTGATTGCTGTGTGTGTTGTAGTTATTTATTATGTTCCTGCCTAGGAAACCCATTCTTGCCCTGGATGCCCAGTCAGGTGGAGGCACGGCCACAGTCATGTACCCCAACTCCCAGGTAGCGGAGACTCAGGATCAGCCTGCAGAGCACATGGAGGTAGCTGGGGTAAAGACCCACAGGGGTAAATGTGGGCATAGGCCAAACCCTGTTACATTTGGAGGCACTGCTGAGATAAATTGGGGTACACCCAGTAAGGATACGTTAATTCCCTGGCCCATGCTCCCATTTGTGACAGATTGGGCCCAGCAACAGAAGGTACCATTGCATCATGCAGTGACGATATGCCAGGTACCTCCCTACAGTGAGATAAAACATGTCACCAAGTGCATAGATGTTGTACTGGGAATAGAAATGGCTACCATCAGAGATATCCTGCATGATTCATACGGTCAAACTTACATGTTAGTATATTCCCATGCAGATTTGAGAGGCCGTCATAGGCCTACATGTCAGTACCTTCTTGAAACAGCTCCTGGAGTATGTCGCTTAGTGTACGCTCTCCCTGATAAGGAGGAAGGGGTTACACTGCAGCAACCCTCCAGTATAGGCCTAAGAGACTTTAATGTATCAAGTTATTCCCAGATTCTGTCCCCTTTGTCAGAGAAACCCACCAGGAGATTACCGGTTACCCCTGTAGAGACTGGGGCCATCCCCAAACAAAATGTCTACTTTTCCAGTGTGCAAGGGACAACTGCCCCTAAGACCCCAGATCTCCAACATCCCCAAAACCAGGCGATTCCCTATTGAGAGCCACAAGTTCAAAAGAGAGTAACATATCTGAAATACTGAAAAAACTCTCAGAAGTCATAGTGATGGCTACCCATACCCACAGTTACTGTAAACTGAAAGTGTTTTCTGGGAATCAGCCTATTCCTGCTGGGAAGGAACCCTTTAAGGCCTGGAAGGATAATGCTGTACAATTATTGGAAGAATGGTCTTGTACGGATAACATAAAAAAACAACGGATAATGGAGAGTCTTCATTTCCAAGCTAAGAATGTGGTAAGGCTGTTTAGGGGAGTGTATAAACAAGCTACCACACAAGATTAACTGAAAGTTTTGAAGGACGCGTATGGAAAATCAGAGGACTCTGATGATCTATTAATCAAGTACCTAGCCACTAAACAGAAGGAACATGAGAAAGCTTCAGACTATATCAATGGATTACAATTGTCACTGGAAAAACTGTTTCATAATGGAGCAGTCACTGCATCTGAGTTGGATGCTCGACTATCCAAACAAATTCAGAAGGGAGGCCTTAGCAATGATCCAGTAATGATCATGTTAAGAGTTAAGTTGGATGATCAAGTCTTGTCCTATTCCACACTGATCCAAAAAGCAAAAATACTAGAGAACCAAATGTCCCCATCTCCTCCACAAAAAGGAAATTCTTTTAAAGCTGCAGATAAAGAGGATATGGAACTGTCCATCCTTAAAAAGAAGGTAGCTGAATTAGAATTATTGTCTAAGCCATCGCCAAGAAGAACAAGATTATTCTCCTACCAGGAGGCAGCACTGCAGGGAGACCACAGGAAGGTTATTCCCAGAGGAACATTCCCCCCGAGGGAACTGTTTTAAGTGCGGAAAATCTGGGCATTTAAAGTGGGAGTGTCCCACTAATTCATCAGAGACAGGAGTGGAAGTGCTAGCTATTGAGCTGGAGGAGGCCCAAGTTACCAGTCCTTTCAGGAAAAGAGAAAAAAAAACACAACCATGTTATCTGTGGGGGCCAAGATCGGGCCCAAATCTCTGATACAGTTACAAATAGAAGGTATTCATGTCTCAGCCTTGTTAGATACTAGATCCCAGGTCACCATTATTAATAGAGACTTCTATGACCATCACCTAAAACATATTCCCCTGGAGCCAGCAGGAGAGTTGTAGTTGTGGGG
This sequence comes from Bombina bombina, assembly GCF_027579735.1. Classification (NCBI taxonomy): domain Eukaryota; kingdom Metazoa; phylum Chordata; class Amphibia; order Anura; family Bombinatoridae; genus Bombina; species Bombina bombina. Next base: position 1,169,651,053 of record NC_069499.1, read on the forward strand.
AGTGGGATCTCAGGCCCAGCCTGTAGAGGGATGTATAAGAGTGACAATAACCATCCCACAGTTAAACACAGGAATGATCTGCCCTATGGAATTGGAAGCTCTTGTATGCCCCATGAAGAAAACAATGTACGCTTCAATAATTTTGGGTACCAATGCAAGAATGGTGCAGGACATATTCAGGGCCTACCTAACTGAAGTGGGAGATGTATCTCTAACCCGACTGATGGAAGTCAGCCCTGTTCTAGGGAAAGAGTGGCATCGACTAGCCCTACAAGCTAGACCAGGATCATGCCATTACTCAGGGAAAGAACATTTATTTGTAAGGCTTGGAGAAACTAAGACTCTATGAGCCATAGCATCTATGCACCATGAAATATCAGGAGGAACCAGGCAATACCTCATTGAGTCCTTGCCTGAGGAGGATGCAAAAAAAGGGTGGACTCTCATACCTGAGGTGAAAGACTGGCGAAATCACTGGTGTAAAGATTTTCCCATAATTATAGAAAATTTAACACCCACAGAGATCAGAATTGATCGTCACCAGAAGATTGGTGTGATTCACTTGTTAGACCAAGTCTCTTCAGTAATGTTTGTAAAGGCAGAACAGGGGGTAATCTTGAAGGACCTATAGTTTTTGAACTGGAAGATTCTCCTCTACCACAAAAGTGGAGAGATAGCTTCCAATCCAAATTAGCTACTCTAGAGAAAGTCTTCTCCAGGAAAGAAATGTATGTGGGATGTGCAAAGAGTGCAACACATGCTATCAGATTTTCTGACCCAGCTCCTTTCAGAGAAAGATCAAGGAGAATATCCCCTTGAGATGTGGAAGATGTCCAGGATATACTCAAACAGATGGAAGAATCTGGCATTATTAAAGAGTCCAGAAGTCCATATACCTCACCCATAGTGGTAGTTAGGAAATAGGATGGCACAGTATGGCTCTGCATAGGCTATCAGACTTTAAACAAAAGGACTGTGCCAGATCAATATACGCTGCCATGGATAGAAGACCTGCTAGATGGCCTTTCTGGAAGCCAGTGGTTCAGCATCCTGGACTTGAGGTGTGGGTATTATCAGGTACTCATGAAGAAGGAGGATCAGGAAAAAACAGCTTTCATCTGTCCCTTGGGATACTATGAGTTTACCAGGATGCCCCAAGTAACTGGAGCTCCGCCACCTTTCAAAGGCTGATGGAGAAGACTGTGGGGGATATGAATCCCAAAGAGTGCCTAGTTTATCTTGATGATCTCATAGTGTTTGGAAGGACACCAGAATAGCACGAACAGCGATTGCTGAAGGTGTTGGATCGACTTCAAGCAGAGGGTCTGAAATTATCAATAGACAAATGTCGGTTTGCCCAGTACTCTGTTACATATGTAGGTCACATTTTTTCCGCACAAGGTGTGACAACTGACCCGACCAAATTCGAAGCGGTGATGGACTGGCCAGGCCAGATAACATCAGTGAGCTGCGCTCATTTCTTGGATTCTGCGGTTACTACCGGAGGTTTATGAAAGACTATTCAAAGATTGCTCAAGAGCTACACAACCTGTTAAAGACTACCTCTGATATTTAGGGTGTTAAGGTGCCAAGTCCTAAAGACTCCTTTGGAAAGAAATGGACCTCAGGATGTGAAGAAGCCTTCGTAATCTTGAAGAAAAGACTCACAGAAGCTCCTGTATTGGCATATGCAGATCCTGAGAAACCATATGTGCCCCATGTTGATGCCAGTATGGAAGGCCTAGGGGGTGTACTGCATCAAAGCTACCCAGAAGGGTTAAGACCAGTGGCCTACATAAGTAGAAGTCTAACTGGTGCAGAGAAAAACTATCCGGTCCATAAGCTAGAATTCTTGGTGCTCAAGTGGGCAATTGTGGACAAGTTACATGACTATTTATATGGAGCAAATAAATTTTTAAGTAAGGATGGATAACAATCTGCTTATTATATTCAAACAACAGCTAAGCTGGATGCCACAGGGCATAGGTGGCTGGCAGCATTGTTGAACTATAGTTTCAGCCTTAAATACAAGCCAGGCCCTAAGAATGTCAGTGTGGACGCATGGGTTGCATGGGACGATGGGGTCCCATTAGAATGTTAAATGTTTTTTAAACTTAATCTATCTCAATTGCTAAATCGAATAGCTAAGGGGTGTTGGGGTCAATCATATTTGACGCAAGTGTGTGAGTGCATGTTAGCGTAAAAAACGGCTGATTGAGAAAATAATTCAAGTAGAATCTTAAGCTAATATTATTTGAACAATAGCTAACAGTGCAGTCTAAAGAGGTTAAAGGGGAATGCAGTTACAAAAAAGCATCGGCTACTAACACAATTGTAACTGTACAATGCCCTGTATTAGTGACCGGATTACAAAACCTAACTGTAGAGAGGACAGCTCATAGTGGCAGTTAGGGAATGAATGCTAGTATCATTACCACAATCCATAAGTGCACAGTACGGCATTGTTAGGTGATCCGGAACACAAATTACAAATTATCTGACATACTTAGTAATGCGTAAATGTGCAGCCATCCCGACAATAATGCAAACATAGGTAATAAAAAAGTATTATCGAATGTACTTTGGAGTCGAAGGCGGATGCTGCAAATATAATTATAACTAGCCTCTGAGTCCCCAGAAAGGAGTCAGAATGTGGGTGTTGTAAGAGTATGTACTGACAGTATTGTCTTACAATCACACGATACGTGTTGCGGACTATATGTAACACAAAGTAACCAGCCACCAATTAAAATTATACAATGTTGTAAGATTGTGTATTGATAGCATTGTCCTATAATCACACAACACGTGTTGCGAAATATATGTAGCACAGAGTAACCAGCCACCAATGAAAAGTATACAATTATAACTAGCCTCTGAGTCCCTAGTAAGGAGTCAGGTTGTGGGTGTTGTGAGATTGTGTATTGACAGTATTTTTATAATTACATAATGCGTATTGTGAAATACATGTAACACCAAGCAACCAGTCACCAACAAAAAGAAATTGTAATAATAAAGAAAACATTGCAAACGGTGGAGCTCACAAAAAACATCATTAGTATAAAAAAAAGTTTACGCATGTAGGCGCTACTATTTAATGAATCACCCAACAGTGCATGAAGGAACATATATCACACATATATAAATCGCTTTATTTTTAAGCGGTGAAAGGGATAACAGATTGTAACCCTATTGTCACTGAATTATCAGCAAAACGTCTGTCCAAACTCACTACAAGATTAATCCCACATGGGGAATATAATAATGAACCAGTGAGATAACAAACGCAGAATACACAAAATATAAGTGGAAGACACAATAGACACCCTCTGAACATAATTGATATTAAAACTCAAAACTAACACACGCCTCAACAACTATATGAGAAATTAAAACAACAACAGATACCTACCACAGGGCTCTTAATACCCCTACTTTACGTAAATAAGGGAGTTCCGATTAATTCAGTTACATAACAAATATTAATACAAGAACTAACCGGTCTCTTGAATTAGTAAATAACACCAGAGAATATTGTCATTGGCAATTAGAGATAGAGTGATTTTAAATTGTTCATGTTCACCCATTCTTTTTAAAGTAAAGAAATAAAAGTTAAATTTTAAAGTTGTACCAGTGGCTCTACCCCAGTCTGGGCAGAGAGTGCTACATAGCATTTCTTTCTAGGGATTCTATCCCAATTGTTCTGCAAGTTCAGTATCAGATGCTAGCACCACTCCTCATAAGAAATATAATATATTGATACTAAAATAAAATATAGTATCTCATACAATCCAAACCAATGAGGAGCTTGCCTATATAGTGCCCTTGTTATCCTTGTGTGTCAAGCTCTGTCCCACAGACCTGGACTTCCTCCTCATGAAGAAAAGGAGGAATGGGAAGAAATCCCTGTGTCTGGGTAGAAGCCCTGTGCCAAATATATGTAGTGGCTGAGAGGCAGGATGAGTTCTCTGAACTCAGAGGAATAGACTCCATATGTCACTCCCCAGAAGCTGTACCAGAGGTATTCTGTGCTCCAGTAATGCTCCAACAGTGGTCTCACATAACCAATGAATACAAGAAGAAAGCCCAGTCACAGGACTGGTATATAGGGACAGTCCTCAAGGCAATGAGAGCCAAGAACCCTAAATTACTGAGCTCCCTTCCCATTGGACAAAGAGATTTGTACCGGAGAGAATGGAGTAAACTACATCTAGAAGATGGAATCCTTTATAGAATTATAAAATACCATGACCACCCTGGTCGAAAGCAGCTAGTGTTACCTCATAGATATCAGAGAATGGTCCTGAGAGCCCTCCATGATCAACATGGGCATCTTGGGGTAGACAAGACCTATGGACTGGTAGAAGACTGGGTCTATTGGCCTCGCATGAGAGAACATGTTGAACATTATGTGAAGACCTGCAGAAGATGTATTCAGAGAAAGCCTGTGAGAGCTGCCCCTATGGGCCACCTGAGTAGTGCAGGACCCCTGGATCTTGTGTGCATGGACTATCTATGTATTGAGAATGATACTATCAGAATTGGGAGTGTTCTGGTAGTAACAGACCATTTCACCAGATACGCTCAGGCTTTTCCCACTAAAGACCAGACGGCTGTGACCGTAGCCAAGGTCTTCTGGCAGAAATATTTTGCGCACTACGGTATGCCCAATCAAATACATTCTGATCAAGGTAGAGACTTTGAGAGTAAACTGATCAAAGAACTGTTGGATATGTTGCAGGTTCACAAGTCTAGAACAACACCCTACCACCCTGAGGATGATGCCCAGCCTGAGCGTTTTGATAGGACACTCCTAGACATGCTCAGGACTCTGAAACAAATGGAGAAGCAGTCCTGGAGTAAGCATGTAGAAGCCATGGTCCATGCATATAATTGTACAAGGCATGAGTCTTCAGGATTCTCACCCTTCTTCCTAATGTTTGGAAGGGAAGCCAGAGTACCGATAAATGTCCGGTTGGAGGTGTTCCCAGATGGGACAAAGTCCGACTCTCACTTCCAGTATGTGAGGACCCTCAGACAAAACCTTCACAGTGTCTACGAGTTGGCCACTCAAGCTGCGGCAAAAATAGAGGAACGCAACAAAAGAACATACGATACCAAAGTGAAGCATTGGGAAGTCCAAGCGGGAGATAAGGTTCTCCTCCGGAATCTAGGGGTACCTGGGAAACACAAATTGGCAGACAGATAGAAGGATACCCTATTTGAAGTTGTGTCTAAGCTAAAGGGGCTGCCAGTGTACAACATAAAAGGCCCAGAAGGCTGGATAAAGGCTTGGCATAGGAACCATCTACTACCAATAGTCTATATCGATGAAGAGGAAGGGAGTAGTAGTGAATGGGAGAAAAGCACAACAGAGAGTCCTGAAAATGAGGCAGTGGAGACCCCAGAAGCTCTTAGTGCTGATGATCAATGGTGGTTTCCTCCTGCTGAGGAAACACAGCACTTTCCTTCCTCTCCTCCCTTAGCCTCCTCTACATTGAATCCCAACAGCCCCAACTTTGTGCCTGGGACCCCAAAAAGAGACTCATGGGAAAGCCAGGGCCTCAAGCATCTGCTAAAGATTCCCAGGCACATTCTGGACTTCCTCAGAGAGAACAGAGACTGGGTACTAGAATATGACAGCCTCCCAGGGTTCTTACTTACGATCAAGTCGGAGAACCCAGTTATGTACATATGCCCCAGGTACAGTCTAAAATGGTTGATTTTCTGTATGCGGTTGCGGAAATGATGAGTGTTGGAACCCCTCTGTATTAGAGTAAATTGTAAGATAGTTAACATTTGTTTATAGGACTGTTAGTGCATTTATTATTATTTATATGTTTTTTTTTTTTTTTCACTTTACCTCTTGGTGGAACCTTGGCAGTGGAAGGCAAGGATTTTATGAGGGGGAGAATGTAGCCCCTCCTGTTGAACCTTTGCACCTGTATACAGTCTGCAGGAGAAGTTGCCTAGGTAACTATTAGACTGGTTGGTCATGTGATCAATTGAAACTTAGGAGAAGAGTATAAAGGCTGTGACACACTGCAAGCTATGCAGCGCGAGGCGAAGCAGCTGCTTTGCGTCACACCACTTCTGAAGTTCAGATATTTCATCTCTGAGCGCTCAGCTACGCGACCTGACGCAGCAGAGTGCTCAGAGATTAAAAAGCAGGACACACTGAGTGCACACAGCCGCATCTACACGCTGTGCACCGCTCTGCTTGCAGTGTGTCACAGCCTTAAGACACAGAAGGAAGCAGACATGTCAGAGCAGTGAAGGTGTGTGTGAGGCCTGGCTGTGAGAGGAGCTGCATAGAGACTTCATCTTGTGTAAAGTAACAGCATTCCTCTGATCTGCTGATTTAGTGTATGCTGCCAGCTGCAGTCTGACCCTGTGAAAGAGCTGTGGAGAAGAATCTAGACAAAGTAAATGACTGGCAGACCCTGGAGTTTCCCTTCAGCCTGTGCAGCTGAATCCTGTTTAGTGTTAAGGAGTATCCTCTCCCCTGTCATACTGACAGGGCATTCTGCCCATCACAGAAACTTATGAACAGCTCTTCCTGTGGATTGCAGCTTCCTATGAGCTGTAACTGTTTAAATGCATGTGGATTACCTTAAAGGGCCCCAGCATTTCTGTGCACCAACTGGTACCATTAGGGTGAAGCCTGAGGGTGGGTTCGCAGGTGGTTTGGGAGGGTGCTGGGCCTGGTTAGAGAGAGTTGGTGTGTTAGTTAGACACTGTATTACTTGCCTTACTTTTATTTGCCATAATCCTTTAATACATGTTCATACTGTTTTACTGTGATTACTGTGTGTGTTGTAGTTATTTATTATGTTCCTGCCTGGGAAACACATTCTTGCCCTGGATGCCCAGTCAGGTGGAGGCACTGTGACTGCCACAGTCATGTACCCCAACTCCCAGGTAGTGGAGACTCAGGATCAGCCTGCAGAGCACATGGAGGTAGCTGGGGTAAAGACCCACAGGGGTAATTGTGGGCCTAGGCCAAACCCCGTTACATATATATATACAGATATATATACCATATTATCCGGCATATAAGACGACTTTTTAACTCATGAAAATCTTCTCAAAAGTCGAGGGTCGTCTTATACGCCGGGTGTCGTCTGATAAGCCTTATTATTACAGAGTACAGACAACGTTATCCTAAACTGAGCTCCACTGAAACAGAGGTGGGCACTGGCCGGGTGCAGAGGTTGCCAAGGAGATGTGTTGTATGTAATGGCGGGAAGTGAGAGCTCGTTTGTTGCAATTACTGGGGAGTTACATACGTTTTGGAAAGCAACGCCACACTGATTGGTTGGGAGCTAGTAGGTAAGGAATGAATAACCGTGGCGTGGGTTTATTACTGTGTTAAGACTCATTGGCAGTGGCAGGAGGGCAGTGAGACAGCCAAAGCTAAATCACATGTTCATAGCTTAATAGCGGAGTTATCGTTTTCCAGTAGTTCGAGCTGCAGGCTGCTGATTGTCACACAAGCATGGAGTACAAGTAGTATTCCAGTAGTTCACATGCTGACTAACCTCTATGCCGCTCAGCATGTGAACTACTGGGATACTACTTGTACTCCATGCTTGTGTGACAATCAGCAGCCTGCAGCTCGAACTACTGGAAAACGATAACTCTGCTATTGGGCCGTGAACATGTGCTGCAGTTAAAAGGGGCTCTTACTCTTACATGAGTGCGCTGCAGTTAAAAGGAGCGCGCAGTTGTGGAAGCAGAAGTGTTTAGCGCAGGGCTTACAAACCTGGGCAAAAATTGTGCCTTAAATTGGGTCTGGTCCTAACAGTTGTTTGGAGCCCACAACCTGCCCATGGACCCCCCCAATTATCCCTGCTAACCGCCACAAACAACCCCCCACACACACAAACACATGCAACAAAAAAGTTATCTGCACACTGGGTGAATTTTGAGGTAAAAACCTACCGTATATCCCATACCCCATACTTGCTCCAAACTGATGATTTTATTTGTTGTGCTTGCTGCATTCATTGAGGGGGTAAGGGGGTAGTCTTATACGGCGAGTATATCACACAAACCCTATTTTTTTAACAGGAAAAGTAGGGGGTCGTCTTTTACGCCCAGTCGTCTTATACGCCGCAAAATAGGTAAATAAAAATATCTGATTAGTAATACAAAGAACATTTTCTTATAAGTAAAGAACATTGAAATGTAACATATTTACATTAAAAACATAGAAAAAATATTGAAATTGATTAAAAATTATTGTTTATGTTTAAATTTATTTCAGTGGAAAGGGCTCTAAAGTGTGTGTGTATAGATATATGTATGTATATATATATATATATATATATATATTTATTTATATTTATATATTTATCGCAGTCAATAGAATAGGCACTCCGTAATCCAATGTCAGCCTTCAGGGTGCACTTTCAAGAAAATAGCCAAGGTTGAAAATAGTGAAAAAAGGCACTCACTGAAAATAGTGTAAAACGTAACATTTAATAATTGCTTTTTAATGTAATTTATTAAATGTTACGTTTTACACTATTTTCAGTGAGTGCCTTTTTCATATTTTCAACCTTATATATATATTTATGTGTGTGTGTGTGTGTTTGTGTATTTATGTATATACTTGTGTGTGTGTGTATATATATATATATATATATATATATAATACCGTCCCTTGCACAGGATATACCCTCCTAAGGTCGTCTGCCTGGGTGCAGCAATATAACAAATATCACCAATAAAGAGAGTGCACTCTCAGGTCTTCTTTTGTGAAGTGGAGAACAAAAAAGCCTCTTTTAATGTAACGTTTTCAAGGAGCAAGTCCCCGTCATCAGCATAACAGTGGTGTCAAAACAACTCATATATATATATATCAAAATGTAAATTGCATCAATACAAAACATCTGTGTACCTCTAGTGATCCAAAAAAAAATGCCAAACATTCGTGTGTGGAGTGCAGCTTGCGTTCCAGTGACTTGAACCGGAAGTGTCAACTATCACATGACTTCCGGTTTATGTAATTATTCATTACACGTAAATATTATACATCATAATTGTGAATAAACTCAAACCATAAAGTTTTTACAGGTGTCAAATATCCATAATTACAATCGCTTTATCTCTGTGTCTCTCTTAAACTGTGCTCAGACTGCTACCTCGCATATCAGGCTTTTACTTCAGTCTTCATCATATATAGTGTTGCAACACATCTGTATTGCCTTGTCCATTTATTGTGTGCATAGTGTGTTGTGTGGGTATTCTTTACTATTTACATTTGCATTGGGAGATATATTCTATATCGCATCCTGTGCGGGCTGCTTAATAACCCGATGTTTACCTGGGTTACCATAGTAACATCGGTTTGCCATTTGTTTGCAGTGTGTCATCTTCCGCTCGCTGTTAATACATTATGTACAGTGCTATATTTACTGTCTTAATCACCTATTAACTACTATTACCCAATTTCTTAAAGATTATCTAAATTCATCTTACATTTATTACTATTGCCCCTACTGTTTCTTTGCTTATGCCTATTGCACATCATATATGCGCCCAAAATCTGGTTTCATCTAATTGGTCTAAACATATTCTTCATTAGTACCCAGAGATAAGACTTCTATAGAACATATAATTAAAACTAAACGAAATGCTACATTTTAGCTAATATGCTACCTGCATATAACTATTTTAATCTGATATTGCTACATAGATCTTATATTAATATATGCCATCCGGCTAGTAACTGGATGATATATTCTAGACAGTTCTTATTGTCCTTATACGCTTGCCACCCTTATGACCATTTGTGTGAGAATTCTCAGCATTCTCAAGTCTTAGGGTTGGCTTTGCCTCTGGATCCCCGTGTGTAGGGTCTTTATTTCCACTCAATTCCTGTGTTCCTTAGGCTGTTGTGTGATTCCCTCCATTCATCTCAGAATCATATAGTGTCCATATCTGCTATATAGTTCCTTTCATGTTGGCTGCTGTGTGCATAGGTTCAGGAGGGTAATTGTATTGGTAACTTGCCCGGTGTGTGTCTTATCCAATGAATGGTGGGAGTCACTTCCATGTCCCCCCTCATTCATATCAACGGAGTATGAAAGAGGATACTACCCCCCATGGGGTCTGCATCCCTATCCCCCGTGATGTGGAGCACTGTACCTTAGTGGCGTACCCTAGTGTGTATCTCCTACCTATATCAGAGCCTTAAAGTCTGGTGCCGAGTTGAGTCCTCCAGGATGTATCGTTCCTAATCTGTATATCCACTCCGCCTCTCTCCTGAGTAGGGCTTTGTTGTGGTCTCCTCCTCTTTCCAGCTGGGGGATGTGATCAATTAGGATGTATCTTATACTGGATACCTGGTGTAGCCTTTGTGCACAGTGTCTGGCTACAGGCTGGTCAGACTCCCCTGTATCAAGTGCCAAATGTATTGCCCGCCTATGGTTGGCCATCCTTTCTCGTAATGTGCCACTGGTTTTTCAATATAGAACCAGGCACATGGGCAAAATAGTAGATAGATTACATGCGTTGTATTACATGATAAGGAATGCTTGATATGGTACACTCGATTAGTGTGTGGGTGGTGGAATGTTTTGGTGGTTATCAGACCATTACATGTGGTACAACCTAGACACCGATATGAGCCTTTAATGTTGACGTTCACTTTGTTAAAGTAGCATCTTTTGGGGTCCGTTTATACTAAGAGGTCTCTTAGGTTGGTGCCCCTTCGGTAGGCAATCATTGGTGTAAGATTATGTGCGAACCTTAGTTTGGGATCTGATTGGACCACTGGCCAATGTCTTCTCAGTATATTGCCAGCCTCAGTGGTGTATATATACAGGTAGCCCTTAGTTTACGCCGGGGATAGGTTCCAGAAGGAATGGTTGTAAATCGAAACCATTGTAAATTGAAACCCAGTTTATAATGTAAGTCAATGGAAAGTGAGGGAGTTAGGTTCCTGGCCCCTCTCACAATTGTCATAGGTAACACCTAATAAATTATTTTTAAAGCTTTGAAATGAAGACTTTAAATGCTAAACAGCATTATAAACATAATAAAATAATCACACAACACAGACTTCACTTGCATTTTCCTGCAAACAGTTTTTTCTATGCATTCCAATCTGGACTGATTTATAGACAGGAAGATCTTGTTCCTTTGAAATCTGCTTGATAGCTCAGGTCTGGTTAAACTGATTAATAAAACCGAGGGCCATCTGTATGTATATATATATATATATATATATATGTATATATATATATATATATATATATATACACATATAAACACATAAATACACACATATATAGTATAAGTATATATATATATATATATATATATATACACATACACATATTTAGACATATATGTATACATTATAGCCCCTTCCATCCGAATTACTTGTCATATACCATATACCTTTTAACCCTTATAAAAATGTTTATTAATATTTATATGAAAAACTTTTATATTTGTTTGCCCATTTATTTTTAACTCGTAATATGTGTACTAGTTAGTCGCAATATAGCTTATTGTATCCCTGTGCTAACAATAGTGTGCCTGTTGGATCTTGGTTGAAAAGCCGAAAGCCATTTTGGGAGCTAATCACTGATAGATTGTGATCGACTACCCATATTGCTTTAAAAGGGATCATTGCAGTATCCAGTTTAATGTTTCAGATTATGTTAATAGAGGTTTAAATAAATCATCAGGGCATGATAGATCCTCTGTGTCAGAAAAACTGCAAATCTTCACTTCTAGAGCTTTAGAATTAGTGAGTTTATATGTAATTAAATTGTCTGAATTAATAACTCAATTAAGCTTGTGTAAATGTCTAAATGGTGTTAATTTTTTAATGAATGAATGAATAAAAATTAAAAAAAAGTTTATTGCTTGTGGAAAAAAATAAGCCAAACTTTAAAAGCTGGAACTGAAAATCCCTTAATTCTAAATAAGGCAGTTTTCAGCACAATTTGGTATCAGAAGAGAGTAAAGTTAAATGTCAGCTCTGTGCCTTTTCCTCTTCTAATGGATTTCTTTTTCCAACGATAAAAGCTGTTTCTTCTAAAAATCATAGACCTCTCCTCCAATACTAACGGCTGAGGAACACTCTGAACTGTTAGTGATTTTTCTTAAAATAAAAAGGCTCTGAAAAACTGATCTCCAGGAGACATTGTTCTATATCTGACCTTTCATATAACAATCTATAGAACCCACTAAGACTGTAGCCCTGAATTATCTTGAGTAGTAACTATATTAACTATCACCTAGATTACAAGTTTTGCGTTGGTGTTTTAACACTGATAAAATGGCCATTTCAGCATTAAAACAGCAATTCAGCCATTACGAGTCTTGTCGGTATAGCTGTATCGCAAGCCGTTTTACCTGTAATGCAACGTCAGTCCCGCACTTTTACGTTTTTGCATGGGATTTCCAATTAGCGCTGCCATTAAAAGATTTGCGGTGAGGCAAAAAAGCTTACGTTCCAGCCTATACCGACACGATCCATTTCGCAATCTGAAAGCAGTAGTTATGAATTTTACGGAACAAAACTGTTACAAAAAACTCATAACTAAAGTATTACAAAGTACACTAACACCCATAAACTGCCTATTAAAAATTAAATTAAAAATTTAAAAAACCTAACCCTACTTAAAAAGATTACATCTACAATTACAAAAAATAAAAAAATACTAAAGTACAAAAAATAACAAACACTAAATTACGAAAAATAACAAACAAAATTATCCAAAATAAAAACAATTACACCTAATCTAATAACCCTATAAAAATAAAAAGCCCCCCCCCAAATACCCCCCGCAGCCTACAATAAAGTACCAATAGCCCTTAAAAGGGCCTTTGTATGGCATTGCCCTAAAGAAATCAGCTATTTTACCTGAAAAAATACAAAGACCCCCCCAACAGTAAAACCCACCACCCAACCAACCCCCCCAAATAAAAAACCTAACTAAGCTACCCATTGCCCTGAAAAGGGCATTTTTATGGGCATTGCCCTTAAAAGGGCATTATGCTCTTTTTCATTGCCCTTAAAAGGCCCAAAACCCTAATCTAAAAAAAAAACCCACCTAAAAAAAGTTTAAAAAACCTAACACTAACCCTCGACGATCCACTTACAGATTTTGAAGTCCGAACATCCAGGCGTTGAGAAGTCTTCATTCAGGCGGAGTCTTCTATCTTCATACAGGCAGCATCTTCTATCTTCATCCCGGCGGCGTGGAGCAGCTCCATTCTGAAGACATCCGACGTGGAGCATCCTCTTCATACGGTTGCCACCGTATACCGAATCTTCAATGCAAGGGAACCTTTTCAAAATGGCGTCCCTTGCATTCCTATTGGCAGATTTAATTTTGGAAATTCAAATCAGCCAATAGGATGAGAGCTACTGAAATTCTATTGGATGATTTGAATAGCCAATAGAATTTCAGTAGCTCTCATCCTATTTGCTTTTGGAAATTCAAATCAGCCAATAGGAATGCAAGGGACGCCATTTTAAAAAAGGCTCCCTTGCATTAAAGATTCAGTATACAGTGGCGACCGTATGAAGAGGATGCTCCGAACCGGATGTCTTCAGGATGGAGCCACTCTGCGCTACCGGGATGAAGATAGAAGATGCCACCTGGATGAAGATAGTAGACGCTGCCTGGATGGATGAAGACCTCGCCACCTGGATGTCCGGACTTTAAAAACTGTAAATGGATCATCGGGGGTTAGTGTTAGGTTTTTTTTTACTTTTTTTTGGTAGATTAGGGTTTTGGGCTTTCTTAAAAGAGCTAAATGCCCTTTTAAGGGCAATGAAAAAGAGCTGAATGCCCTTTTAAGGGCAATGACCATACAAATGCCCTTTTCAGGGCAATGGGTAGCTTAGTTTTTTTAAGAGTAAGGTTTTTTATTTTGGGGGGTTGGTTGGGTGGTGGGTTTTACTGTTGGGGGGTCTTTGTATTTTTTTTCAGTTAAAAGAGCGGATTTCTTTAGGGCAATGCCCTACAAAAGGCCCTTTTAAGGGCTATTGGTAGTTTATTGTAGGCTAGGGTTTTTTTTATTTTGGGGGGCTTTTTTATTTTTATTGGGCTATTAGATTAGGTGTAATTGTTTTTATTTGGGATAATTTCGTTTGTTATTTTTCGTAATTTAGTATTTTTTTATTTTTTGTAATTTAGTATTTTTTGTAATTGTAGATGTAATTTTTTTAGTAGGTTAGGTTTTTTTAATTTGTAATTTAATTTATATTTATTTTAATTTTAGTATAATAGTAATGTTAGTTTGATATATAATTTAAACTTAGGTTTTTTTAATTTCACAGGCAAGTTTTTATTTTAAGATAGGGATCTTGTCATTTTAATTTAAAGTTAGGAGATTGTTAGGTTTAGGGGTTACTAGTTAAATTTAGTGTTTATATTGGCTGGCGGTTTAGGGGTTAATAGGTTTATTTAGTGGCAATGATGTAGGAGGCCAGAGGTTTAGGGGTTAATAACTTAATTTAGTGGCGGCAATGTTGGGGAGCGTCGAAATAGGAGTTAATAGCTTTATTATAGTGTGGGCGATGTTGGGGTGAGGGGGAATAGGGGTTAATAACTTTATTATAGTGGCGGCAATGCCGGGGAGATGCAGATTAGGGGTTAATAACTTTATTTAGGTGGCGGCTATGTCGGGAGCGGCAGATTAGGGGTTAATTACTTTATGTAGGTGTCGGCGATGTTAGGGGCAGCAGATTAGGGGTGTTTAGATGTGGGGTTTATGTTAGGGTTTAAATGTAACTTTTTTTTCCCCATAGACATCAATGGGGCTGCGTTACAGAGCATTTCATTTCATGATCGCAGGTGTTTTTTCTAACACTCTCTCCCCATTGATGTCTATGGGGAAAACATGCATGAGCACGTCAAAGCAGCGCTTGTATTTTGTGCAGTATGGAGCTTAATGCCACCATATAGCGCGCACAAGGCGGCTTTTCAAAAACTCGTAATGGCAGCGCTATGGAGGGTGAATTAATGCAACTTTTGTTGTGTTCGTTTTGCACCCTCTATAGCACAAAGCTTGTAATCTAGGTGTATATTATTCATTATATTAATTATATTATAGTAACTATATTACCTTTTTATTAAAAATAGTACCTCCAATTCCATGACACACAATGGGCTAGATTACAAGTGGCGCACTAATGTTTGTGCACGAACAATATCATAATATAACAGGCTCGTTAATTTGAGTAAGTATTACAAGTTGAAAGTAAACTTGTTCAATGGAGCGCAATCAAATTTAAATAGCATTGGGTTAGCTTAGCACGACTAAGGGTAAGGGATAAAAAAAGTTGCAGCAAACACAATATAAATACGTTTAAATATACTGTTACACTCATATAAACACTATCTGATAAAAAATATTCATATAAATATTAATACAAATATGTTATAAGGGTTTAAAGGTGTATGGGATATAGCTATGTATTTGACTGCAAAGGGCTATAATATATATGTGTGTGTGTGAGTGTGTTTGTCTAAATAATAATTCTAAAATAATATTTAATCATTTGTTTTATGGTGCTTACTGTAAATATTTAACATTCAAATGTTCTTCCCATACAGGAAAAATTGTATTTTTATTTTAAATACATATTTCTATTCCTATAGATATGTAGGTAAAGACATATATTTTACATTAACATTATCACACATATATATAAATATATATATTATATAGCAATATTACTTTTCTTTTATGCGAAGAACATTGGAATGTAAAATATACGTAACGCGCTTGGGGTTTTGCACTTTAGGTCTAATGCGATGTCAGGTTAGCGCACATAAAAAAATAATTTATTTTAAGGCGTGTTACTGAAATATTAATTATTAAAAAATATTAATAATAATTATTATAGATGTACTAAAAAAATTCTAAACAATCCATAGAATATATATATATATACACACATACAGTATCTATAATAATTATTAATAACTATTTCACTGGTATTTGGAAACAGTCAATTATCTTGCAGATATGTAACACTCGGAAATTACCAGAGGAGACATTTTAGAGGTCTAGTAACATACATTGTATCAATTCATTAACACTCTTTTCATCTCTATTTTAGTGTCTGCATACAATGGACAAGGATACATTTGCATATATATAGGTTACCTAGCACGTGCAAGATTCACAGAATATATGTTTATGCATTTTCTGTTTTGCGTTATGAGCGGCTCGATAATAATTTGCAAGTTATTTCCACCACTCACCTTTAATAACGCTGCTATTACAGGTTTGCAAAAACCCGGCGTTAGCAGGCAATATGGCAGCGTTGAGCTCCATACCGCAGCTTTGAGCTGCTTTGACGTGCTCGTGCACGATTTCCCCATAGACATCAATGGGGAGAGCCGGCTAAAAAAAAGCATAACACCTGCAAAAAGGAGCGTAAAGCTCCATACTGCAGCCCCATTGATTCCTAGGCGGAAAGAAAAGTTTTGTTTACACCTAACACCCTAACATAAACCCTGAGTCTAAACACCCCTAATCTGCTGCCCCCGACATCGCCGACACCTACATTACACTTAGTAACCCCTAATCTGCCACCCCCGACATCGCCACCACCTACCTTTACTTATTAACCCCTAATCTGCTGCCCCCAACATTGCCGACACCTACATTACACTTATTAACCCCTAATCTGCTGCCTCTGACATCGCCACCACCTACCTACACTTATTAACCCCTATTCTGCTGCCCCCAATGTTGTCGCTACCTACATTACACTTATTAACCCCTAATCTGCTGCCCCCAATGTCGTCGCTACCTACCTACACTTATTAACCCCTAATCCGCCACCCCCAACGTCACCGCCACTACACTAAAGTTATTAACCCTTAAACGTAACCCTAAATCTAACCCTAACGTAACCCTAACACCCACTAACTTTAACAAAATTAAAATAAATCTAAATAAAAATGACAATACCTAAATAATTCCTATTTAAAACCAAATACTTACCTGTAAAATAAACCCTAAGCTAGCTACAATATAACTAATAGTTATATTGTAGCTATCTTAGGTTTTATTTTTATTTCACAGCTAAGTTTGTAGCTAGGTAGACTAGTTAGTAAATAGTTATTAACTATTTACTAACTACCTAGTTAAAATAAATACAAATTTACCTGTAAAATAAAACCTAACCTGTCTTACACTAACACCTAACATTACACTACAATTAAATCAATTAGATTAATTAAATACAATTAAATAAATTACAAAAAAAATAAACACAAAATTACACAAAAGAAAAAAGAAATGATCAAATATTTAAACTAATTACACCTAATCTAATAGCCATATCAAAATAAAAAAGCCCCCCCAAAATAAAAAAACCCTAGCCTAAACTAAACTGCCAATATCCCTTAAAAGGGCCTTTTGCGGGGCATTGCCCCAAAGAAATCAGCTCTTTTACCTGTAAAAAAAATACAAACAATCCCCCAACAGTAAAACCCACCACCCACACAACCAAACCCTCCAAATAAAATCTTATCTAAAAAAACCTAAGCTCCCCATTGCCCTGAAAAGGGCATTTGGATGGGCTTTGCCCTTAAAAGGGAATTTAGCTCTTTTCCATTGCTCAAACCCTAAGCTAAAAATAAAACCCACCCAATAAACCCTTAAAAAACCTAACACTAACCCCCGAAGATCCACTTACAGTTTTTGAAGACTGGACATCCATCCTCATCAAGCCGGGAGAAGTCTTCATCCAAGCGGGCAGAAGTCCTCAACAAAGCCGGGAGAAGTCTTCATCCAAGCGGGCAGAAGTCCTCAACAAAGTCGGGAGAAGTCTTCATCCAAGTGGCTAAAAGTGGTCCTCCAGGCGGGCAGAAGGCTTCATCCAGACGGCATCTTCTATCTTAATCCTTCTGACGCGGAGCGGCTCCATCTTCAAGACATCCAGCGCAAAGCATCCTCTTCTGTCGACGGCTACTGAAAAATGAAGGTTCCTTTAAGTGACGTCATTCAAGATGGCGTCCCTTGAATTCCGATTAGCTGATAGAATTCTATCAGCCAATCCGAATTAAAGGTGAAAAAAATCCTATTGGCTGATGCAATCAGCCAATAGGATTGATCGCACATTCTATTGGCTGTTCCAATCAGCCAATAGAATGCAAGCTCAATCCTATTGGCTGATTGCATCAGACAATAGGATTTTTTCACCTTTAATTCCGATTGGCTGATAGAATCAGCCAATCGAAATTCAAGGGATGCCATTTTGGATGACATCCCTTATAGGAACCTTCATTCTTTAGTAGCTGTGGACAGAAGAGGATGCTCCGCGCCGGATGTCTTGAAGATGGAGCCGCCCAGCGGCGGAAGGATGAAGATAGAAGATGCTCCCTGGATGAAGACTTCTGCCCGCCTCGAGGACCACTTCTTGCCTCTTGGATAAAGACTTCTCCCGGCTTCATTAAGGACTTCTGCCCTCTTGGATGAAGACTTCTCCCGGCTTTGTTGAGGACTTCTGCCCGCTTGGATGAAGACTTCTCCCAGCTTGATGAGGATGAATGTCCGGTCTTCAAAAACTGTAAGTGGATCTTTGGGGGGTTAGTGTTTTTTTAAGGGTTTATTGGGTGGGTTTTATTTTTATCTTAGGGTTTGGGTAATGGAAAAGAGCTAAATGCCCTTTTAAGGACAATGCCCATCCAAATGCCCTTTTCAGGGCAATGGGGAGCTTAAGTTTTTTAGGTAGGATTTTATTTGGGGGGTTTGGTTGTGCGGGTGGTGGGTTTTACTGTTGGGGGCTTGTTTGTAGTTTTTTTTTACAGGTAAAAGAGCTGATTTCTTTTGGGCAATGCCCCGCAAAAAACCCTTTTAAGGGCTATTGACAGTTTAGTTTAGGCTAGGGTTTTTTTATTTTGGGGGTGGCTTTTTTATTTTGATAGGGCTATCGGATTAGGTGTAATTAGTTAAATATTTCTTTTTTAATTTGTTAATTTAGGGTTGATTTTTTTTTTTGTAATTTAGTTAATTGTATTTAATTAATGTAATTGATTTAATTGTAGTGTAATGTTAGGTGTTAGTGTAAGACAGGTTAGGTTTTATTTTACAGGTAAATTTGTATTTATTTTAACTAGGTAGCTAGTAAATAGTTAATAAATATTTACTAACTAGTCTACCTAGTTAAAATAAATACAAACTTAGAGGTGAAATAAAAATAAAACCTAAGATAGCTACAATATAACTATTAGTTATATTGTAGCTAGCTTAGGGTTTATTTTACAGGTAAGTATTTAGTTTTAAATAGGAATTATTTAGTTAATGATAGTAATTTTTATTTAGATTTATTTTAATTATATTAAAGTTAGGGGTGTTAGGGTAGACTTAGGTTTAGGTGTTAATAACTTTAGTATAGTGGCGGCGGTGATGTTGGGGGCGGCAGATTAGGGGTTAATAATATTTAACTAGTGTTTGAGATGCGGGAGTGCGGCGGTTTAAGGGTTAATATGTTTATTATAGTGGCGGCGATGTCCGGAGCGGCAGATTAGGGGTTAATAATTTTATTTTAGTGTTTGCGATGCGGGAGGGCCTCGGTTTAGGGGTTAATAGGTCGTTTATGAGTGTTAGTGTACTTTGTAACACTTTAGTTATGAGTTTTATGCTACAGATTTGTAACATAAAATTCATAACTACTTTAGATGGCGGTATAGGGTGTACCGCACACTTTTTGGCCTCCCAGGCAAAAATCTTAATACCGGCGCTATGGAAGTCCCATTGAAAAAGGACGTTTTGAAAGGTGCGGTAGTTACGTTGCGTTACGCAAAAAAAAAAGTTTGCGATACACCTATACCTGCAAGATTCGTAATAGCAGCGGTAGTGAAAAAGCAGCGGTACTCAATTGAAATCCAAACTAAGTGCTTTTGCATTGTTTCTTTACTATACATTTATTGATTATACTATTCTGCTGGGTTAAGAGGTCCTTTAACCCTTTGAGTGCTAAGCACTTTACCATCTGGGTGCTAAGCTGTTTTAAGTCTTGTTTTTGTTTAAACTTTTTTTTTCTCAGATCCCCAAGACCTTACCAACGGTGGGTCTTGGGGGTCTGTAGCTGCTTAGATGCCTGAGATACAGACTTCTAAGTAGTATGCCCCCTTTTCCTATACTTAACATTGTCATTTTGTTAATAAAGTTGCGCAGTGAAGTAATCATGCCATTGGGTGTGACATCACCACGCAAAACGGGAAAGCCCCGGTGATGCCTGTCACTATACAGGCCTGATCGCCGGGGTAGGAGTGGGTGGGAGCCCCCAGATCTCCCTCAAGGTGGGAGAGTGCTAATGACGGCTCTGAGCCGTCGTTAGCACCAGAGTGGGAAATTCTGCTATGGCTCAGAGCCGTTGTTAGCACTCAAAGGGTTAAGCATAGAAAAAAGCTTAAAGCAGCACCCCTGTTTTCCTAAATAAAAAGAGATAATAGCCTGTTCTATGGCTAGTTACCACCCAAGAAGCAGCCTTTTTTTGCTCAACATGTGCCTTTCACAGAGAAGAACTTTCCTGTAGCATATCAGTCTGATCCTGCCTTAACAATACAGTACAGCCCCGAAATACCAGGCAATCCCTCTCTGAATGAGAGAAACAGCAAAACCACAGATGTACGTTTCGGCCTAGTGTAGGCCTCGTCAGTGAGGTGTAGCCATATCCCTCTAGACACAATGAGCAACGGGTCCACGTCTGGATTCCCGCATGACACTTAGGGAGCCTTCCCTAAGAGTCATAATTTGCATAAATAAAAAGAGAAAAGCGCTCAACCTGGGAATGAACAATAGCATAATAGCCTGTTCTTTGGCTAGTTACCACCCAAGAAGCAGCCTCTTTTTGCTCAACATGTGCCTTTCACAGAGAAGAACTTTCCTGTAGCATATCAGTCTGATCCTGACTTAACAGTACAGCTCCGAAATACTGGGCAATCCCTCTCTGAATGAGAGAAACAGCAAAACTCCAGACGTACGTTTCATAATTCTTTTATTAGAAAAATAATCATATATGCATATATACAAAATAAAATAATAATAGCAAATGCAAACAAAATATCTCTTGTTACAAAACAACTGAAATATTGACCCAAATTTTTGTCATCAGAAAAAAATCAAAATGCAAACATAAAACTTAAATAATCACACAAAATAAAATTAAACATATTTCAAATACAGACAAAAAAAACAAACAAAAAAAAACCTAAAAACTAAATAATCCAATCCTTCCACTTCTTTGTCTTCCAGATGCCTTCAGAATCTAATTCCCCATATCGCCTCCTATCAAAAGAAAAATACAAAAACAACTTCCCACGGATCATACCCACACAATTACCTACAGTAACTACCTCTTTCTTAAAAATCAAAATATTACGCACATCCCACAACACCTCCTTCCCACAACATGCCAACAACCATATCAATCTTGCTTTCTCCTTTTCCACACAAACCATACATCATCATATTAAAAGTAAAAAACTGCACTCCAGTCAGACCCTTAATCATCCTTTTCAAACTTCTCCAAACATCCCTAGCATACTCACAATTCCAAAACAAATGAATAACACTCTCGCTTTGACAACAACCATCTCTAGGACATACTTCTGAAGCCACTAAACGACGCATTCTCTGAAAATCCCTTGTTGGCAAACACTCATGCACACTCATCCAACTAATATCTTTCTGCCTATTCATCAAATACTTATTACACACATTTTTCCATACCAACACACATTCATTTTCATTAAAACCCCCAATCAACTCAAGACCTTCCTTCTTCTCCAACATTTTCAACACCATTCTATTTGCACACCACATCTCCCTACTAACATTCTCCAAACCATATTTTTTAATCCAACATTCCACCCTTACATAAAACCATGGAACAGCAAAACATACCCGGTTTCTTTCTATCAATCTCAAACAAACCATATCGTCTTAAAACATTTCCACAAGCATACTTTACCATACAACCAGCCATGCTATCCTTACCACTCAGAACCACACACCTACTAACATATTTCACAGCCAAAAATCTCTCAACATTTGGAAAACCCTTACCACCCACGTTCTTACTCTTAACAACAACATCTTTTTTCAAACGCTCCATACCAGAACTCCATAAAAAAGAAAACAACAATCTCAAAATTCTCCAAAAAATCCTCTCAGGAGGCGGAAAAGCTAAGGCCAAATATAACATAATAGGGATCAAAACCAATTTAATAACTAACATTTTTCCTTCCAAAGATAAAGTCCTTAAAGACCAAAACTGAAGTTTTCTACTCACTTTATAAAAAACAGTCTCCCAACTTTCCAAGCCTTTCAAATCCACATCAAATTTCACACCCAACACCTCAATTGCACCGTCAGTCACAGGCCATCCACAGGAATCAATCTCCCTATCATTACCAAAAACTTTAACTTTACACTTATTCCAATTAACTCTGAAACCACTTGCCATACAAAAACATTCAACTAAAGTTTTCACCCTCCTCAAACCAGCCTGAGTCTCACATACCACACTCACATCATCCATATACCCAATCACTTTTAAACACCTTCCATTACTACCAGGAATACTCACACCTCTAACTAATTTATCCTTCCTCAAACTAGTTAACAATGGCTCAATGACACATACAAATAACACAGGAGACAAAGGACATCCTTGACGCACTCCAGAATTAACACAAATTCCTTAGTCAAAAAAACATTAACCTGAACTTGACTCACAATATCACAATACAAACATTTAAACCATCCAATAAACTTACCAGAAAAACCTATACATTCTAAAACATGAAACATAAAATTATGCACTACCCTATCATACGCTTTTTCAAAATCCACAATAGCAACAGCAACAGACCTCATCCTCTCCCTCATATACCACAGTACATCACGTAGCAACAACAAACTTTCAGAAATCTGATGCCCAGGAACAGCACACACTTGATCTTCACCCACAACCTTACCAATCACTCCATGTATTCTACCAACACCTTTGCAATAACCTTATAGTCAACATTCAACAACGTAATCGGCCTCCAATTCCTCAAATCTCTCTTATCACCCTTTTTAAATAACAAAACAGTCAAACCTTTCCTCATTGAAACAGGCAAAACATTCATTCTAAAAACAAACTTACAAACATCCAACATATCCACCCCAATCAAATTCCAAAAACAAGTATAAAATTCAACAGGCAAACCATCACAACCAGTTACCTTCCCATTCTTAAAACTCCTAACAACCTCTGCAATCTCATCCAAATTTAGATCCCTTTCTAACAAATCATTATCATATTTTTCCAACTTAACCTCAATGTCTTCCAACAACTCCTTCTCCAATAAAAGATCTCTTGTTTTTTCTTTATACAGCTCACTGTAAAACTCATGAACTTCATGCAAAACACCATCTGTACCATTAATTTCACACTTAACCTTATCAAAAACACTAACAAAACCAGTCTTTCCTTCAAAAGCATTCTTAGAAAAAATATTTACTACAAGACTCATCCTTTTCCATTTTCTCCAATCTTGCCATAAAAACAATTTTCTTTCCTTTTTCATGCATACACTTTTTAATTATCTTCCTTGCTTCAGCAATTTCCTCATGCAAATCAATACCACAATTTCTCAATTCATACAAATACAACAGCCTCAGATACCATTTATCATACAACTCCCTTTCCATTCTAGCTTTCTCACAACCTTTCTTAATAAAAAAAACCTCTTTATTTCCACCTTCAACCATTCCCACCACATAAGCACATTACTAAAATCACACTTTCTTTCACGCCACCTTTCATACATCCAAACAAACTGACCCTTAATCTTCTCATCTTCTAATAAATCCACATTCAGTTTCCAAACACCCTTACCATACTTGATCTTCAAAATCAAAATTCACCTTACACATCAAAAGGGCATGATCCGTAAAGGGCATTCGCTTTAAAGAAAAATCATCAACACATAGAAATTTAGATAAAAACAAAAATCAATTCGAGATTTTATCCCACCACTATCACTAAAGAAAGTGAAACCCTCCCCTGAAAATGAAACTGACCCGAAGGCATCCTTCAAACCAAAAGATTTTAGCAGATCAACTAAAAACTTCCCTGAGCAATCCACCCTACAATCACTCCCACCCTCTCTGTCCCCATTCTTAATAATACAATTAAAATCCCCAACCAAAAAAGTTGTCTCTCGACCTGGTAAAAAAACTTTAATGTTTCAAAATTAAGCAAACGTTCTACTCTATTTGGAGAAGCATATATATTAAACAAATGAAAAACAGTCCCTCAAAAACTAAAACTAACCAAAAGAACCCAAACTGGGACAATATGAACTACATTAAGGATAGAAAAAGAAAACCCCTTAAACAAAACTCTCACCCCCCATTTCTATCAGAAGAACAAGACCATACTTTAGGACCATATTCCCAATCAGCACATTTAGGATGTTCAGAGAGACCACATTCCTGCAAACAAAAAATATTAGCAGAACATACAGATAATAACCTAAAAATTGCAGCTCTACTTGCTATAGTTTTCATACACCTGACATTAAGGGAAGAAATGGCCAGAAACATCACAAAATGTTTTTAAAGAAAAATAAAACAAAAAAATTAACATCAGGACTTCTTCTTTTCTTTCTTTTTCTTAGGACTCAAAGGAGATCCTTTAAATCTGCCTCTATCTATCTATCTATTGGGTACTTATAGAGCACAAACTAATCACCCCTGAGGGTCTCAAGGCGGTAAGGGAAGGTAGATAGGAGGAAATGGGGGAGGGGGGGAGGGGATGGGCATTCAGTCGAAGAGCCAGGTTTTGAGGTCCTTTCTGAACTTTATAAGGGAGGTGGAGGTGCAGCAGTAGGGTGTTCCATGTCTTTGCTGCTATGTGGGAGAAGGATCTTCCGCCCACTGTGGCTTTGCTGATGTGGGGGATGACTGCGAGTGCTTGGTCGGCCGATCGTAGTTGTCTGGCGGGGGTGTAGAAATTTACGCGGTGGTTTATGTATTCGGGTCTGATGTTGTGTAGGGCCTTGAACGCGGGGGTAAGGAGCTTGAAGGTGATTATCTTGTTGATGGGGAGCCAGTGAAGGTTCCTTAGGTGTTCGGTGATGTGGCATTGGAGGGGGATGTCGAGGATAAGTCTGGCTGAGGCGTTCTGGATATGTTGGAGTCTCTTTTGGAGTTTGATGGTGGAGCCGGCGTAGAGTGCGTTGCCATAGTCCAACCGGCTGCTGACAAGGGCGTGGGTGATTGTTTTCCTGGTTTCGGTAGGGATCCACTTGAAGATTTTTCGTAGCAGGTGGAGGATGTGGAAACATGTTGAGGTGATGGCATTGATTTGTCGGTTCATGGAGAGTGATGAGTCCAGGATGAAGCCTAGATTTCGTGCGTGGTCGGTTGGGGATGGAGGGTGACCAAGGGCTGTGGGCTACCAGGAGTCATCCCATGCGGATTTATTGGGTCAGACGAGGAGGACTTTGGTTTTGTCTGTGTTCAGTTTGAGCCGGTTGTCATTCATCCAGGCGGCGACTGCTGTCAGGCCTTTCTGGACGTTCTTTTTGGCGGTGGTGGGATCTTGGGTGAGTGAGATGATTAACTGGGTGTCGTCGGCATAGGAGATGATGTTGAGGTCGTGGTGTCGGACGATGGCTGTGAGAGGGGCCATGTAGATGTTGAAGAGGGTGGGGCTCAGCGAAGAGCCTTGCGGTACACCACAGTTGACTGGTGTGGGTTTGGAAGAGAAGGGAGGGAGTCTGAATTTCTGGGTCCAGCCCGTGAGGAAGGAGGTGATCCATTACAGGGCTTTGCTGCGTATGCCGGCATCGTGTAGCCAGGTGCAGAGGGTGTTGTGGCCAACAGTGTCAAAGGCTGCTGAGAGGTCTAGGAGGATGAGGGCGGCAGTTTCTCCTCGGTCGAGCATGGCACAGATGTTGTCTGTGGCGGCTAGGAGGGCAGTCTCAGTGCTGTGGTTGGTTCTGAAGCCAGATTGGGGGTGGTCCAGGGTGTGGTTGGCCTCAATGTGGTTGATAAGTTGCGAGTTGATGGACTTCTCTATGACTTTGGCCGGGAACGGGAGTAGAGAGATGGGGCGGTAGTTATTCGGGTCTGTGGGGTCTGCCGAGGGTTTCTTCAGCAGGGGGTTCAGTTCTGCATGCTGCCAGACATCTGGGAAGGTGCTGGTTTTGATGGAGCAGTTGATGGTCGCTTGCTTTGTTGAATATGTGATGAGGGCATGGGTCCGAGGGTGCACTAGAGTGGATGGATTTCATGATTCTAAGGGTGTCCTCTGTGGTGAGGGGGCTCCAGATAGTCCGTGTGTGGTGCAGGGGGCAAATTTGGGAGGGGTGTCGTTGGGTGTAGGGGAGTGGGTGGTGGAGGTTGAGTTATGAGGTATGAAACTGTCATAGATGTTGAGGATCTTGCGGTGGAAGGGGGCAGCGAGGGTATTGCAGAGGTCTTGGGAGGGTGGGACGTTGGTGGTGTCGCTGTTGGGTTTAGAGAATTCCTTGATGACTGAGAACAACTCCTTGCTGTTGTGTGCGTTAGAGTTGATTCTGTCTTGGATGGCTTTTTTTGGTGGTTTTTATGAGGTGGTGGTGGGTGGTGATTGCTTTCTTAAACGCAGCTTTTTCCAGAAGGGTCTTGCTGGATCTCCAGGCTCTTTCCAATTGTCTGCAGTGGCGTTTGGAGTCCTGAAGGGCTTGGGTGAACCAGCTGGCCTTGTTGGTGGTTTGGCGGCTGGACGTTTTTTTGAGGGGGGCGAGGGTGTTGGAGCAGTCTGTAATCCAGAGGTGGAGGTTGTGGGCAGAGGAGTTGGCGTCTGTGGAAGTAGGAGGTCAGGATTTGTTTAGGGTGCGATGTAGTTGATCTTGGGTGATATTGTTCCAGTTTCTGCGGGGCGGGTGGTACTGTCAGAGATGGGTGGTGGGTTTGTTGAAGGAGAAGTGTATGCAGTGGTGGTCAGTCCAGAGGAGTTTTGTGATGTTATTGATTGAGATGTGGTTTCCTGAGGAGAAGATTGGGTCGAGGGTGTGGCTGGCTGCATGGGTTTGGTAGTTTACGAGTTGTTTCAGTCCGATGGTTCCGAGGTTTTCCAGGAGGGTGGAGGTGTTGAAATTGTTGGGGTTATCAAGATGGAGGTTGAGGTCACCGAGGAGGATGTAGTCCGTTGAGGCGAGGGCATGGGGTGCAATGTGGTCGGTGATGGAGTCGCAGATGGCGGGACGGGGTCCGGGAGGTCTGTAGATGAGGGTGCCGTGGAGGGTGGTGTTGGGGTTGACCTGGATCTTGAAGTGTAGGTGTTCTAGGCCTGGTGAGTGGTCGTCGGAGCTGGTTGCGACTTGGATGGTGTGTTTGAGACGTGCCGACCTCCTAGGCTCCCCCTTGCCAGCCTCATAACCAGTAACTTCAGCAAGTTGGTTCACATCTCTTTTATCTAGATAACCAACAGAAGAGGCATCAGAAAAGTCACCTATACACTGGCTTGAGTCAGAGGGAACATCTTTAGTAGAGACAGAAGGAAACTCTGAAATTAAAGAGTCAGCATCACTTGCTGTGATGAAGTTGCTAACTCTGTAAAAGAGTAGAATTTGCATACATGAACCACAGCTACTGAGATACTTGTTACAAAGCAGTATCTGAAACTGGTAACTATGTAACTTATGGAAACTGTGCAACAAGGTATTTAAAAATATTGGTGTGTAGCAGATAGTCAAATCAATGTCACAGATATTTCTTAATAAGCAATGTGACTTAAATAGATGACCATACATGCAGTTTATAGTTGGGAGAAATAGCAAATTGTACTATAGCTGCCACCTGTGATCATGTCACTAAACAATGCATCAGTACAACCGGAACGTTTCACCCAATTCAGTGTTAACACAGATATAAAATAGTTAACTAAAAGTGAGAATGGTTATTTTTGCTAGTGGTACAAGTTAATTATAAACAAGCTGAATATGGGAACCGGTAAAATACAGAGAGGTACCTGCCAATATGTTTGTGAGAGGTAAGCAAGCAGGAAGAGCGAGTGAGAAGCAAGCGTGGCTGACACGAAGCACAGATCAGCTGTAAGGCGGTATCGGTTGGCATGTGACGTCACCGCAAGTAAATCCAGCAAGCAGGGAAACAGATGAGAGATGAGCTGGAGACCGGAGATGAGAGCTGTAACTGGATTTGCTGAATAGAAAGCACAGGAAGTCTCTAGCCAACAGGAAAGTAAGTTCACAAGAGCAATATCAGGCAGTTAATGAGGGGAGACATAGGTACTTATAACTGCCAAGAATTAATTAGTCTTAAAGGGGCAGTAGAGGAGAGTAAACATGACACTTGCAGTATCTGGATCTGCACTCTTAACTACTGGTAGATCCAAATCAGGACTCTCCCATCCATCAGAATCCGCACCTTTTTTCCGCTTGGAGGCAGATTTTTTCCCTGCAGTGTCCATATCCTCCTCAGAACCAGAGGACACAATAGCAGACCAATCAATGTTCTCCCCTTCACCAAGAACAGCATCAGGAGCAGGATCACAAGCTGACTCAGTGAAGGAACCATTCTCTGTCCCAGGAACAGCAACAGTATCATCCACAGAATTGGGCAACAGGTCTTCAAGAACATCGGAAGCAGCTATCACATTAGATGTAGCAAGCTCCACCTCCTGAAGATTAGATTGAGCTTCCTCCACCTTCTCAACCACAAGAACCACCACAGGAGCATCAGATACCTCTCCAACAGGGACCCCAACTGCAGTTTTCTTACACAAAGAGGTAATATAGAGATCAATGCCTCATCAGAGACCTCCTCCTCACTCACAGATGGCTCAACCGTAACTGAAGATGTTTTTTTTTGTAACATCAGCGTAGGAAGGCTTCACTCTATCAAGCCCCTGCAACATCATCAAAGGACACATCCTGCACAGATGACTTGAAGAACCACACAGGTCACAGGTCCGGCATTTACTACAGTGGGCAACAAGATGATCCTCCTCACCGCAATTTTGACATCTGGCACCTGGGCAATTTTCAGCAATATGACCAAACAGGTTGCAACTACGGCAAAACAGAGGCATGTCATCATAGTATAGGAAACCTCTATTTCCACCAATGGCAAAAGTCTGTGGAGGGTGTTTCTTTCCACCAATACATAATTCATCTGGCACAAACCACACCCAGAACCTGCGCTTTCCATTGAAATTCCCAAATTGATTCTTTAGCTTGCTACCTCCTTGAACATTATCAAAGTAGCGACAAAGAAACAGACGAATTTCCACATCAGTGACCCAAGGGTTGTACGTATGTACTGTCACCGGAATTCTTCTCTCCCTCTGCACACAGGAAACAAATCTCATGCCCACCAACTCTGGAGCAGCAGCCATATCAATAGTCCATTGATAGCAGGTCTGTAAATGATGCTCATAGGTGAAAGCTACATCAAAAATCCCTCTTGAAGGGAAAGACTGAACACAATGCAAACTTGCTCTTGGCATCTTCAAAACACCCTCCTAAACAACCTGCTGGACATAAGCCAAACCAATCTTCTCTCGGAAGTCCTCAGAAATCAACACCCGAAGTGTATGGGGAACGTTTGGCACATTGGTAGCCATAATTGTCCTATTGCCTCTTTAGGCTGGATTTCAGAGTGCCCCCCCCCCCAAAAGCAGCATGGGGCTGAAGTCCAAGGACGATGCCACAAGGCCAAGAGGACGGCCCTACTACCCAGTTGCTCTACGCCTAAGGAGTAGCCACCCCCCCAATAGCAGCAGGAGCCCAAACCCCAAAGGGAAAGGACCCCAGGCCGAAGGAGCAGGTCTCCAGGCAGCAAATCTTTCAACCAAGACCAAGCACAGAAAACTGCACTTGATCCCAGCCAAAGTCCAGAGAAGCGACCTCAGACGATCGTTTCGGCCTTCTGTGGGCCTCGTCAGTGAGGTGCAGCCATATCCCTCTAGGCACAATGAGCAACGGATCCACATCTGGATTCCCGCATCACACTTAGGGAGACTTCCCTAAGAGTCATAATTTGCATAAATAAAAAGAGAAAAGCGCTCAACCTGGGAATGAACAATAGCATAATAGCCTGTTCTATGGCTAGTTACCACCCAAGAAGCAGCCTCTTTTTGCTCAACATGTGCCTTTCACAGAGAAGAACTTTCCTGCAGCATACCAGTCTGACCCTGACTTCACAGTACAATCCAGCCCCGAAATACCAGGAAATCCCTCTCTGAATGAGAGAAATGGCAAAACCCCAGACGTACGTTTTGGCCTAGTGTGGGCCTCGTCAGCGAGGTGCATTTATATCCCTCTAGGCACAATGAGCAACAGGTCCATGTCTGGATTCCCACATCACACTTAGGGAAACTTCCCTAAGAGTCATAATTTGCATAAAAAAAATAGAGAAGCGCTCAACCTGGGAACAAACAATAGCATAATAGCCTGTTCTATGGCTAGTTACCACCCAAGAAGCAGCCTCTTTTTGCTCAACATGTGCCTTTCACAGAGAAGAACTTTCCTGTAGCATATAAGTCTGATCCTGACTTAACCCCTTAGTGACCAGAGCACTTTTCCATTTGTTGACCGTTTGGGACCAAGGCTATTTTTACATTTCTGCAGTGTTTGTGTTTAGCTATAATTTTCCTCTTACTCATTTACTGTACCCACACATATTATATACCGTTTTTCTTTCCATTAAATGAATTTTCTAAAGATACCATTATTTTCATCATATCTTATAATTTACTATAAAAAAATGATAAAATATGAGGAAAAAAATGGAAAAAATCCTATTTTTTCAAACTTTGACCCCCAAAATCTGTTACACATCTACGACCACCAAAAAACACCCATGCTAAATAGATTCTAATAGTTTCTAGTTTTTGTGCTGAGTTTAGAAATACCCAACGTTTACATGTTCTTTGCTTTTTTTGCAAGTTATAGGGCAATACATACAAGTAGCACTTTGCTATTTCCAAACCACTTTTTTTCAAAATTAGCGCTAGTTACATTGGGACACTGATATCTTTCAGGAATCCCTGAATATCCCTTGACATGTATATATATTTTTTTTAGAAGACATCCCAAAGTATTGATCTAGGCCCATTTTGGTATATTTCATGCCACCATTTCCCCGCCAAATGCGATCAAATAAAAAAAATTGTTCACTTTTTCACACATTTTTTCACAAACTTTAGATTTCTCACTGAAATTATTTACAAACAGCTTGTGCAATTATGGCACAAATGGTTGTAAATGCTTCTCTGGGATCCCCATTGTTCAGAAATAGCAGACATATATGGCTTTAGCGTTGCTTTTTGGTAATTAGAAGGCCGCTAAATACCACTGCGCACCACACATGTATTATGTGCTGCAGTGAAGGGGTTAATTAGGGAGCATGTAGGGAGCTTGTAGGGTTAATTTTAGCAGTAGTGTAGTATAGTAGACAACCCCAAGTATTGATCTAGGCCCATTTTGGTATATTTCATGCCACCATTTCACCGCCAAATGCATCAAATTAAAAAAAACTTTACATTTTTCACAATTTTAGGTTTCTCACTGAAATTATTTACAAACAGCTTGTGCAATTATGGCACAAATTGTTGTAAATGCTTCTCTGGGATTCCCTTTGTTCAGAAATAGCAGACATATATGGCTTTGGCGTTGCTTTTTGGTAATAATAAGGTCGCTAAATGCCGCTGCGCATCACACGTATATTATGTCTAGCAGTGAAGGGGTTAATTAGGTAGCTTGTAGGGAGCTTGCAGGGTTAATTTTAGCTTTAGTGTAGAGATCAGCCTCCCACCTAGGGTTGCCACCCACCCCGGGAACAACCGGGACAGTCCCGGTCTGACCCTGCATGTCCCGTGTCCCGGAACTACACTGAAATGTCCCGGGCTAAGAGCTCCCCTGGTGCAGCAAGCAGCAGTGAGCAAAGATTATAAAAAAATTAGCTGGCCAGGGGAGCTTTTAGCCCAGGGTTACTACAATACTGGGTAGGTGGAGTCTGGAGGAGAGATGGAGGATGGTGGAGGAGGGGGGAAGAAGGTTGAGGAGGGTATTGGTCACATGACTATCCAGCAGAGAGCGGCAGACTGAGAGGTCAGGCGTTGGTGCGGTGGGCTGGCCGCGGGCTGCAAGGGACACCATCTTGTCAGTAAGTAAACACCCCTGTATGATACAACTGGTCCTGATATCCGGCCCTGCTCCTCGACTGTCCCCGGTACTGCAAATGACTTTATATCAAAAACATTTGCCCATTAGCCCAAAAACGTTGTCATCGTTATCATCATTCATATACCTAATTCCTGCATCTCTCACAATCATCCCTGCCTGCACCTGTATAAAGCCTGTACCTACTACTGAGTTCCATTGGCAAAAATAAAAACAATAGTTATGTTTATAGGCCTGAAGTATAAGATCAAAAATAAATGCATTGTTTTGTTTTTTTATTAAAGAAAATAACATTATTTGGCTTAGAATGTTATATATATATATATATATATATATAGGTTATGGAACAGCGGTCTTTAAAAGGCTCGCCAGAAACAGAGGGCATACAGAGCTTGATAAAATGCCCGCATAACTTAATTATATACAGGCATAGCTTTTTTTTTATGGGAAGGTTGATGTTGGACACCTTTTTAAATAAATCAATTAAAACAATTATATGTGGTCATAATTCTTCCTCTCACTCATATTTCTTAGTTTTAATGGTTAAAAGTTTTGTATATCTTGGGTTATTTCAAACCATTTTGGTTTTAACATATTAATGATTTAATGTGTTTGCACATTTTTTTCTTGCACAATATATTCAACTCAAATTGAATTCTTCAATTGCTTCAGGATATACAGAGTTAAGTAAAAAACATTAATTTGTCTATTTCTTTAATAAGCTCTTTTCACCACCTCCTCTTATTCTGGATTTAAAGGGATATGAAACCCACATTTTTTCTTTCATGATTCAGATAGAACATGTAATTTTAAGCAACTTTCTATATTACTCCTAATACAGTATTCATTTTTCTTCATTCTCTTAGTATATTTCTTTGAAAAGCAGGAATATAAGCTTAGGGGCCATCACATTTTTTTGGTTCAGCACCTGCATAGCGCTTACTGATTGGCCAATCAGCAAGCGCTACCCAGGGAGAAAAATTTAAAATAGGTGTAAATAGAAAGTTCCTTGAAATTGCTTGCTCTATCTGAATCGTGAAAGAAAAAATGTGGGTTTAATATCCCTTTAATATATTCTAAACCCAACAGATTAATTGTTTCTCAATGGAATTACAGTGTTTCAGAAAATGTCTAGTCACTGAAAATAATTGTTTTTAAAAAAATTCTCTAAGTCCTTCTTAGCACTTATAATATATGACAGACTTTCTGTAATCCTTTATCTCAAATTGCTTTTGGACAAATCTACATAATATTTGTTACACTTACAATATTACATTTATTTTTTGCTGTACATTATATATATATATACTCATACATATAGTGTTTATGCAACTTGCTAAATTGATCCTGTATGTCTGGGGAGGTGCAGCTATATCTTTCATGGCACAGTGAGCAAGGGGTCCACGTCTGTTTGGCCCTATTACCCTTAGAGAGACTAAAAATACAAAAGAGAGTAGCTTAACTGGGAACAGATGGTGCTTAATAACCCACCCTTAGCCAGGGTGCCATCTCTTTCTTCCCAATCTGTGCTTTTCACAGAATATAACTTTCCTGTAGTATATCAGTCTGACCCCATTCAAAAGGACAGTGCAGCCCTGAAATACCAGACAATTCTCAATTTAAATGATTAGCAACAATTATTCATAAATCTTAACTATTGATTATCACAATTTTTATTAGCTTTGAAAATAAAATGTACATTCCTTTCAACCGCCAATGCCTTATGGTTTGCCGAAGCATTTTTTTGATTATTCTCTTTTCAGTAACCTATGTTACCCATGTAGTAACCTTTTTGTTGCAAATGAAGCATGGGCACTACAGACCAGTAGTTTACTGTTAGTTGCTGTCATTCTTTTTGGAGCTATTACATTTATTTGGACCAACTTTTATGTTAATGGTCACTTGACAGGTTGTAATAGAATAAAACAAAATCTCCCTTGTGTCCAATGAGGATGGTGATCACTATGTCTTACACATGACATTACCAAGTTTACCACTAATAAACAAGAAACAAGGTGCATATAGAAGAGAACAGGGAGATGTCCTTTAACCTCTTAAGGACATATGACAGAATTTTTCCGTCATAAAACAATTGAGCAAACTGAAAGCTGTGTCCTTAAAGGGTTAAACAGCATAGTTAAAAGAGAAAGCATCTTTCTGCTGTTTTTCACTGCTACTCTGAGAAATAATTTAGTAAAGCTTTTATTCTGTCTTAGGGCCCAATGTTCTAAAGCCTTTTGCCCAGCGAGATGATCTACAATGATCGGTCAGTGCTATGAAGTCCATGATCTAAATGCACATTTTATACTGTGAGCTGTGTATCTCAGTTAGAGGTTTAACCTACATTTTTGTATGTGATAACAAGATACATAGATACAGGACAGTGCTCAATGAAATAAGCATTTTAAAAATGCCTTGAATGTATTTTGTAAATCTTAATGGCATTAGTCATATAACTTCATATAAACCATACCCATCCACTTAAGTATTAAAAACCTGCTGGAAAATGTGAATTTATATTATGCCAATTATGTGGAATAAATCTTGTAAACAGCAAAACTTGTATTTGAGTTATGCAGTAATCTGCTAAAAACTAAATTTAAATTGTAAACAAGAAGTCGACATTGAAAGGGTTACCTATATTTCCACTGTAATGTAATTCTCCCATCATGTATGTTGTATCTCACTGACTTTCCCCTAAGCCACCAGAGGACTTTAGTTGTGATTGCTTTTCTGTTTTCTCTCTTAGGCTCTCTGGCTTCATCTCCTGCCAGCTGTTGGTAATGTGCAATTACCATCAGACTATTTAGTTGAAATTATTTTTATTGCAGAACATATAACAAATACATCACATATTAAATATTCAAGGAAGCTCCCTTTCCCCTCTCTCCTCTTAAAAAGAGAACTTCAGTTCCATGCCTGATAGGCGTGAGTTCAAGTGATGTCCCAAAGGAGAACAAGAACTTTCTGGGCGTGCCAATATCAAAACGTAGATTTGACCAGAACAGTTCATAAATCACAGGATCTGCATATATTAAATCATATAGTCCAAAAGAAAAAGAGAGAGGAGTGCCTTTCCTTCAGGAAGGAGAAATCTGTATCCCGTTATGTCCCTCCCTCTTCCTCTCTGAATCATCAGGATAACATTTTTTCCTTTTATAACCCCAACTGTACATTTAAACAATAAATATTAAACAACAAAACAAAACATAAACTGTTTCCGTAACTTGCCTGTCTCGTCCGCCTTCATGCTGTAGATCCCAGGAGGGAGCGTCATACCTTGGTCTCAGTCAAGAGTCGATATCTTATGTCCCCTTGTATATCTAAGTTAATGTCATTGCCCTATACTGGTTGTGTATCATCCTTTTGGGTCTTGTGAAGTATTAATAACCTTTCAGAATCCAATATTCCCATATTTTCAGGAACTGTTCATGGGTCGCTTGTATATAAGAAGCTGATTCGGACATCTTATAGGTAGTTTTAATCTTTTCGAGTATTTCTCCCCATGTGGGAACCCCTGTTTTCCAATACCTAGCCACACAGATCCTAGTCGCAGTACATAGAGTGCGTATAAATGTATTTATGGCTTTATTAAAGGGTTTGATATGTTCATTTAGTAGTGCCTGGGACATTGTCAAATTTATGTTTTCGGACAGTACCTCACTAAGTAGCTTGGATAGATTAGCCCATATCTGTTTTATCTGGGGGCACTCCCACCACATATGTATGTATGTCCCTGTTTCCGTACATCCTCTGTAACAATTTTTGTTACCCCTTGGAGTATAATGTGATGTGATTATTGGGGTAAGGTACCATCTAAAGATGGTCTTAATACAATTTTCCTTAAAGGGACAGTATACACTCATTTTCATATAACTGCATGTAATAGACACTACTATAAAGAATAATATGCACAGATACTGATATAAAAATCCAGTATAAAACTGTTTAAAAACTTACTTAGAAGCTGTCACTTTGGCTCTGTTGAAAAGGTAGCTGGAAAGCCCACTGCAAGTGGCAAATAAGACACTCCCCCCCTCCCCCTTCTTTTGCATATGAAAAGACCCTTTACACAAACAGGAGCAAGCTGGAGTAGGTAGTCGAGCGTATTCACATAAAACTTTGGGGCTTGGTTAGGAGTCTGAAAATCAGAGCAATGTTATTTAAAAATAAGCAAAACTATACATTAATTAAAAAAAAAAACTTTATGGGCTATATAAATAGATTATCTACAAAACATTTATGCAAAGAAAAAATGAGTGTATAATGTCCCTTTAAAGTCAGCACTAATTAGACCTTTCCCTGCTGTGCAAAAGATTGCTTCCCATTTCTCTTTGGTTCGTGTCTCATTCATGTCTAATTCCCATTTCTCCATTAAGGGGGTTTTAGAGGTGTTTTTAGCTGCCTGTATCGAAATATATATGTGAGAGATAAGTTTACCATCAGACTATTTAAAGGGACAGTCTAGTCAAAATTAAACATTTGATTCAGATAGGGCATGCAATTTTAAACAACTTTTCAATTTACTTTTATCATCAAATTTACTTTGTTCCCTTGGTGGTATTTTTAAAAAGCTAAACCTAGGTAGGCTCAAACTGATTTCTAAACCGTAAAAAAAAAGTCTTAGCTCAGAGCATTTTGAAAGTTTTTCACAGTTAGACAATACTAGTTCATGTGTGTCATATAGATAACATTGTGCTCACTCCCGTGGAGTTATTTAGGAGTAGGCACTGATTGACTAAACTGCATGTCTGTCAAAAGCACTGAGATAAGGGGGCAGTCTGCAGAGGCTTTGATACAAGGTAATCACAGAGGTAAAACATTTATTAATATAACTGTGTTGGTTATGCAAAACTGGGGAATGGGCAATAAAGGGATTATCTATATCTTTAAAAAACCCTAAAAATTCTGGTGTAGACTTTCCCTTTAAACCTGCTTGGCTAATCAATCTTTGCCCTGTGATGGTGTCAAGCATGTGTGGTGGCATCCAGGTGAGGAGTACAAAGACAAGTGTGTCTTGCCTACAGTCAAGCATGGTGGTGGGAGTGTCATGGTCTGGCCCACATGAGTGCTGCCGGCACTGGGGAGCTACAGTTCATTGAGGGAACCATGAATGCCAACATGTACTGTGAGATACTGAAGCAGAGCATGATCCCCTCCCTTCTGAGGCAGGGCCACAGGGCAGTATTTTAACATGATAACGACCCCAAACACACCTCCAAGTTGACCACAGCCTTGCTAAAGAAGCTGAGGGTAAAGGTAATGGACTGGTCAAGCATGTATCCAGACTTAAACTCTATCGAGCATCTGTGGGGCATCCTCAAACGGATGGTGGGAGTGCGCAAGGTCTCTAACATCCACCAGCTCCATGATGTCGTCATGGAGGAGTGGAAGAAGACTCCAGTGGCAACCTGTGAAATTCTGGTGAACTCCATGCCCAGGAGGGTTAAGGCAGTGCTGGAAAATAATAGTGGCCACACAAAATATTGACACTTTGGGCCCAATTTGGATATTTCCACTTAGGGGTGTACTCACTTTTGTTGCCAACGGTTTAGACATTAGTGGCTGTGTGTTGAGTTATTTTTAAGGGACAGCAAATTTACACTGTTATACAGGCTGTACACTCACTAATTTACATTGTATCAAAGTGTCATTTCTTCAGTGTTGTCACATGAAAAGATATAATAAAATATTTACAAAAATGTGAGGGGTTTTCTCCCTTTTGGGAGATACTGTATTTCAAAGAAAGGATACCTGGACAGAGAAAAAATAGGAAAAAAATATAAAACAATTGTCACAAAAAATTAATATGCACATAAATTGCATTGCAAACAATAGATGCATAGTGCAATAAATAAATATAAAAATAACAAAATCACAAAATAAGCCAAAAAACAAATGAGAAAAACACCATAATTAATAAAACACAGACCAGTTAATCTCTCTGTTCATACCCTTCGATTCCAGAGTATTTAACTGGAAAATCCAGAAGGTCTCACGCTGTTTTAGCAATAAATCCCTATTGCCCCCTCTCCTAGGGGTCTTGAGCTGTTCGATTATCTGGAACCGGAGCTGATTAAACTGGTGCCCAGCCAATAAAAAGTGGTAAGCAACTGGGGCTGTAAAGACCTTACATCTTATATTGCTTTTATGCTCCGTGATACGATCATAATATATCTCTCTGAATAGGTAATACCTCATCTATGACACTTGCAATAAGATTTTTAGGGTACCCTATCTCCAAGAATTTGTTGCCCATTTCTATTAGTCTAATGGGGACCTGAGATTCATCAGCTACAATACGTTTAACCCGCAACTACTAGTGACTTGATGAGTAAGGGATGGTAAGCACTGTCATAGTGAAGTAGGCTGTTTCTATCAGTCTCTTTCCTGAAGATATCAGTTTTGAAACTGAAGCCATCTTTAATTACAGAGACATCAAGAAAATCAATCCTAACTTCACTATGTAGTAACTTAAATTTAATGTTAGTTGTAGAGTCATTTAGCTCAGCAATAAATAGCTCAAGGGCTCCAATGTCGTCCAACTATACGCCAAAAATATCGTCAATGTAGCGCCACCAAGTGGCGCCACACTGATGAAACAGTAGATTCTCAAAAACAAACTTCTCCTCAAAGGAGTTCATATATATGTTGCCGTAATATGGGGAGATGTTGGAGCCCATTGCGGTCCCATGTAACTGAAGATAAAATTTATCCTCAAACAAAAGTAATTGTTATACAGGATAACTTCAAGTAATTGCATGATGAAGAAAATCTATGCATCTGAATGGGAACCAGCAGAATGTAAAGCATTTTTGACAGCACTCAAGCCACTTTTGTGGGAAATAAATTTGCCAGTTTGTAGTTGCAAGTTATTTAATTTCACAGAAAAATCATTTGTATCCTTCACAAATGTACTTGACTGCTCCACCAGGGGTCTCAATATTTTATCCAAATATATGGCAATATTAGAAAAGACTGAATTAGTCCTGGCCACAATAGGGCGCCCTGGTGGAGCAATCAAGGATTTGTGCATTTTAGGTAAAATGTATAGAACCGGTGTAATTGGATCTTAATTTGCAAAAATGTAGCAGTTTTGTCATTAATAATCACATTATCTAATGCACATTTGATGATGGTTTGAATCTCTTTGGCAATTTTAAGTGTTGGGTTGCCTACAATTGCAGCATACACATTGCTCATGTTTAATTGTTGATACACCTCCTTTTTATAATCATGTCTTTTAAGATTAACAGTTGTGCCGCCCTTATCAGCCGGTTTAAAAATTAGCTCATTCTTAGTTTTAAGAGCTTTAAGGGCTGCTTGGTCTATTGATGTAAAGTTAACAGATTTAGCTTTACCACTGAATTTTTGCTGTTTAACATGTGACTGTAACTTATCCAAATCTGCTAACACTAAATGTTCGAATGTTTCTACAGGGAGTGCAGAATTATTAGGCAAATGAGTATTTTGACCACATCATCCTCTTTATGCATGTTGTCTTACTCCAAGCTGTATAGGCTCGAAAGCCTACTACCAATTAAGCATATTAGGTGATGTGCATCTCTGTAATGAGAAGGGGTGTGGTCTAATGACATCAACACCCTATATCAGGTGTGCATAATTATTAGGCAACTTCCTTTCCTTTGGCAAAATGGGTCAAAAGAAGGACTTGACAGGCTCAGAAAAGTCAAAAATAGTGAGATATCTTGCAGAGGGATGCAGCACTCTTAAAATTGCAAAGCTTCTGAAGCGTGATCATCGAACAATCAAGCGTTTCATTCAAAATAGTCAACAGGGTCGCAAGAAGCGTGTGGAAAAACCAAGGCGCAAAATAACTGCCCATGAACTGAGAAAAGTCAAGTGTGCAGCTGCCAAGATGCCACTTGCCACCAGTTTGGCCATATTTCAGAGCTGCAACATCACTGGAGTGCCCAAAAGCACAAGGTGTGCAATACTCAGAGACATGGCCAAGGTAAGAAAGGCTGAAAGACGACCACCACTGAACAAGACACACAAGCTGAAACGTCAAGACTGGGCCAAGAAATATCTCAAGACTGATTTTTCTAAGGTTTTATGGACTAATGAAATGAGAGTGAGTCTTGATGGGCCAGATGGATGTGCCTGTGGCTGGATTGGTAAAGGGCAGAGAGCTCCAGTCCGACTCAGACACCAGCAAGGTGGAGGTGGAGTACTGGTTTGGGCTGGTATCATCAAAGATGAGCTTGTGGGGCCTTTTCGGGTTGAGGATGGAGTCAAGCTCAACTCCCAGTCCTACTGCCAGTTTCTGGAAG
The DNA here is from genome assembly GCF_027579735.1 of Bombina bombina. NCBI lineage: Eukaryota > Metazoa > Chordata > Amphibia > Anura > Bombinatoridae > Bombina > Bombina bombina. The sequence continues at coordinate 1,169,691,536 of NC_069499.1, forward strand.
ACACCTTCTTCAAGCAGTGGTACAGGAAGAAGTCTGCATCCTTCAAGAAAAACATGATTTTCATGCAGGACAATGCTCCATCACACGCGTCTAAGTACTCCACAGCGTGGCTGGCAAGAAAGGGTATAAAAGAAGAAAATCTAATGACATGGCCTCCTTGTTCACCTGATCTGAACCCCATTGAGAACCTGTGGTCCATCATCAAATGTGAGATTTACAAGGAGGGAAAACAGTACACCTCTCTGAACAGTGTCTGGGAGGCTGTGGTTGCTGCTGCACACAATGTTGATGGTGAACAGATCAAAACACTGACAGAATCCATGGATGGCAGGCTTTTGAGTGTCCTTGCAAAGAAAGGTGGCTATATTGGTCACTGATTTGTTTTTGTTTTGTTTTTGAATGTCAGAAATGTATATTTGTGAATGTTGAGATGTTATATTGGTTTCACTGGTAAAAATAAATAATTGAAATGGGTATATATTTGTTTTTTGTTAAGTTGCCTAATAATTATGCACAGTAATAGTCACCTGCACACACAGATATCCCCCTAAAATAGCTAAAACTAAAAACAAACTAAAAACTACTTCCAAAAATATTCAGCTTTGATATTAATGAGTTTTTTGGGTTCATTGAGAACATGGTTGTTGTTCAATAATAAAATTAATCCTCAAAAATACAACTTGCCTAATAATTCTGCACTCCCTGTATACTAAAGTGTGCATTGGATGGGTAGAAGGAGCTTTTATTATATACATGAAGTTAGGAGGGGGTAGTAAGTGCGCTAAAAAGAAACTAAAGGTATCCTAAAAAGATGATTATCTATAGTATATATATTAAAATTGTAAAAAGTATCTAAGTGCAAAAAGTATCTTATGTGATAAAGTGAATGGATATTTATCCAAGTGTTAGGTGAAAAACCATATAATATTCCTGATCCCTACAATGGGAAACTATAGAAAACTCAAACCTATGTTCTATTCTAAAAGGAAATTGCTGAAAATATATGACATTTAACAGTGTTACAGTATATTGGTGGGAAATAATCTATATTACTATGAAGTAGATTAGTGTAGTTACTTTATAACTAAAGTGTCAGACAGAAACAATGTGTATTTTCTATAGTGCCACACAATAATGCTAGAAACAAATACGCGCTAATAATATATACTATATATCCAAAAGTGAATGCTTGAATAATAATCTAAAAATACTTGAGGCCTTGTTTTGATATAAAAAGATATTTTTATTTTGTAACACCAAAAAATCAAAGTTTAATTTAAACTAAAAATAAGGGGACGTCTCCCCAAAGATAAAATGTTAAAATCAATATTGAGCAGGTTGATATTCCACAGCAGATATGATATAAGCAAAAATGCTTAGCTGAAAAATGTGTTTGTAATCCACTCTGTTTATACAGGGAAAGTCAATCTCTTTATATTGCATCAAGTATTTGTGAAATGCCGTTGCCTTGTAAATAGGCTTTGCTGACCAGGCTCGAAGCTGAGCGATAAAACAATGGTAAGACTTCTTATAACACGATACAGTTAGTGTACCTTATTAGTCTTAGTATTTTAAGGTTCTTTTTACTCACTTCACCTCTCGTGTACGACCGATGTCGTCTGTTAGGATCCAAATTCCAAACCAAATCAGTGCGCCGCGTGTGTCTTGGCGTCTGACGTTATCGGTATACTTGACAGCTTTCAATGCTGGTTATCGGCTTTCTGGATGTTCAAATCTTTAGATGTTATAGAGATAGTTACCTCTTCTATTGTAGCCAGATATGATTCCCTGCACTTAGTGCTTGATGCACGCAGGAACAAAAGAAGGTATAAGAGGTTGTTAGATACGTGGATAACCCGGGTTATAATGAAATGCTCTGGAGAAAAAAAAAAAAAAGCTCCCTGGTGAGCGAAACGCGTTGATCTGAGTGGCTGTGTTATTTGCTAAAATATCACTTGAATGAGGACATTTCATTTCTGAAGTTTCTCCAGAGCATTTCATTATAACCCGGGTTATCCACGTATCTAACAACCTCTTATACCTTCTTTTGTTCCTGCGTGCATCAAGCACTAAGTGCAGGGAATCATATCTGGCTACAATAGAAGAGGTAACTATCTCTATAACATCTAAAGATTTGAACATCCAGAAAGCCGATAACCAGCATTGAAAGCTGTCAAGTATACCGATGACGTCAGACGCCAAGACACAAGCGGCGTATTGATTTGGTTTGGAATTTGGATCCTAACAGACGACATCGGTCGTACACGAGAGGTGAAGTGAGTAAAAAGAACCTTAAAATACTAAGACTAATAAGGTACACTGACTGTATCGTGTTATAAGAAGTCTTACCATTGTTTTATCGCTCAGCTTCGAGCCTGGTCAGCAAAGCCTATTTACAAGGCAACGGCATTTCACAAATACTTGATGCAATATAAAGAGATTGACTTTCCCTGTATAAACAGAGTGGATTACAAACACATTTTTCAGCTAAGCATTTTTGCTTATATCATATCTGCTGTGGAATATCAACCTGCTCTATATTGATTTTAACATTTTATCTTTGGGGAGACGTCCCCTTATTTTTAGTTTAAATTAAACTTTGATTTTTTGGTGTTACAAAATAAAAATATCTTTTTATATCAAAACAAGGCCTCAAGTATTTTTAGATTATTATTCAAGCATTCACTTTTGGATATATAGTATATATTATTAGCGCGTATTTGTTTCTAGCATTATTGTGTGGCACTATAGAAAATACACATTGTTTCTGTCTGACACTTTAGTTATAAAGTAACTACACTAATCTACTTCATAGTAATATAGATTATTTCCCACCAATATACTGTAACACTGTTAAATGTCATATATTTTCAGCAATTTCCTTTTAGAATAGAACATAGGTTTGAGTTTTCTATAGTTTCCCATTGTAGGGATCAGGAATATTATATGGTTTTTCACCTAACACTTGGATAAATATCCATTCACTTTATCACATAAGATACTTTTTGCACTTAGATACTTTTTACAATTTTAATATATATACTATAGATAATCATCTTTTTAGGATACCTTTAGCTTCTTTTTAGCGCACTTACTACCCCCTCCTAACTTCATTCTATTTGGAAAGATAGAAGGATCTTTTCTCTTTGTAAGTTGTGTGGTATCCTCCCTCTAACCAGCGCTCTGCTTAAACACTTATAATTTTATTATATACACCCAAATCTTTGATGTTAAGGGATTTAGTAGTTGGCAAAGAGATATTAGATTTCCATTCGACAATTTAGTATCACTAGTGCCCACAGACATAACATTAGCAGAAAAGGATTGCTTAAGTGAGTCCAATTTCAAAGTGTCTCCCAGTGACATCGGTTCTGGCAAAAATCAACAGCAAAATTTAATCACCAAAAATAATGTGGGATGTTTTCCATGTTTGGGCTGCATTCATTTAGGCTCAATCATTAAGAGTCCATATTTTCTACACCCCCACACTGGACACAAATACCCATATAAAGATAATTTTGCATGTAACACTAATTATGTGGTATACATAATAAAGTGTCTGTGTGGGCGTGTCTATGTTGGCGAGTCCTCAAGACGCATCCGTGATCGTATCACGGAGCATAAAAGCAATATAAGATGTAAGGTCCTTACAGCCCCAGTTGCTTACCACTTTTTGTTGGCTGGGCACCAGATTATTCAGCTCCGGTTCCAGATAATCGAATAGGTCAAGATGCCTAGGAGAGGGGGCAATAGGGATCTATTGCTAAAACAGCGTGAGACCTTCTGGATTTTCCAGTTAGATACCCTGGAACCGAAGGGTATGAACAGAGAGATTAACTGGTCTGTGTTTTATTAATTATGGTTTCTTTCTCATTTGTTTTTTGGTTTATTTTGTGATTTTGTTATCTTTATATTTATTTATTGCACTATGCATCAATTGTTCTCAATGCAATTTATGTGCATATTAAATTTTTGTGACAATTGTTTTATACTTTTTTCCTTTTTTTCCTTTTTATTCTCGGTTCGGGTATCCTTTCTTTGATATATGTACAATTTTGTTATTTATGCTGGGTCTGATGTAGATGCTGCTTTGTAAAATATATTGTAAAATATGAGGTGTGTGAAAAAATTTATGTTACGATTTTGGTAATGTATATAGCTTTAAACATAGTCTCTAGGAGGCTTCATAGCTGTTTATATATATATATATATATATATATATATATATATATATATATATATATATGTATGTATATATATATATATATATATATATATATATATATATATATTCACCTGTTGTCTCACTAGGTGGCACTATAGTTATACAATAAGATGGATTTGAAGATTGTAAGGGTTAATTCCCAGGTAGATTCCTATTTAAACATTTTTCTGATCCTGTTCTGGAGATTTATATATAATAAAGAGTTTTTGCATCATTGGAGACCCTCCGCTATTTTTGTGTTATGTTTTGAGAGCCAGGTAGTAGCTCTTGGCGGTTCTCCCACTTTGGACTGTGTGCTGGATTCCAATTCTTTTTACTGGAGTCTACCTGGTATCCTGCCACAGTCACAGGGCCTGCCTAGTGTCCTGTCACAGACAACAAGCCTGCCAAATGCCAGCTGGATGCTGTCACTATGCAGTATCTGCTGTGTCATTTTCCTATTTAATATCTAATAAGTACTTTCTGAGGTTCCTGTTTCCAGAACGGTGTTCAGTTCCAGTCAGTCTTTATTTCTGACAAACCTTCCAGCAGTATTCTCTGTTTGATCAGTTGTACTACAGAACTTTATTAATAAACTTTGTCAAAAAGCTAAGCAGTAGTCATGCCAAAGGCTAAACACAACTCAAGGTCAGATAGCACCACACAAAACAAGCTTCAAACACGTGAACCCAGAGTGACAGTCAATTCTATTTTTTAGAATTGTTTCTTAGCTAAATACACCACTAAAATTACCTGTTTTCTAGATTTTTCAGTGTTCACATGATAACGTCCTCTTTCTCCTAAAATTACTCATTTGCTCTATTAAAATTACAAGCAATAAGGCTAAGATTAGATTTCCCCAGTAATGTATTAAATAAAAAGTCATACCTAAGAAGCGTGAAGACAAAATAAATCTCGAGTTAACAGACAGCCAGATACCTGGGCATTAGGTAGGGACACTACAATGTAAACTGAATGTCGAAAAAATAAAAATGAAAATGAAGATTGGCACATTTTGATATACAATACAGCTAGGATTTAAACTACTATATATATGGGTCAAATTATAATACCTCTCTAGGTTTAAGATGTGAATATTGTGTTGACAGGATCGTAGAGCACCAAACTTAATAAATATTTAATTCTTTCGAATATATAATGATAAATCTAGTGAAGTGGAGATAACAAGAAAAAAAAAACTGTGAATATATCAAGTATATAAGCAAATATAAATGAATTTATTAAATACCGTTTAAGTATTATAGAGATTAGAGAATACAGAGTAGGATATGATAAAAATCTAAAATCATCTGATACATCTGTTTAAAACAACATCCATGTAAAATAGCATTCGAAAATGTGGTAAAAATAGGGACGTCTCCCTAAAATAGAGTTAGACCAACTATGGTGATGAACAATGAGCGCTCTCAAATCACAATGTTAAAAGGTGGTAAGGTACCTTACTAATGTCGGTTAGATCATGCAGCCTCTGAGCTGGTATTTAGCTCCTGAGCTCCTTGGTGGTTGACGTCTGTTTGTATAAGCCGGGATCGTTCACGGCAAACTGCACACCTCTGACTTTATTGGCGGTTGAGTGCCACACCCCTCTTTTGATAGGATATGGTAATTATACACTTTATAGAACGTATCGGAAGATTCACACAATTGTGAAGACAGTTACTAAGTGCTCCTTTTTATCAGAGCAGCTGTATAGGTCCCAAATCCTTTAAGCTTATAATCTTGTAGTGGTTGAAGAGTCCGCTCAATAGCGGTATTGATATCCGATGACTGCACGTATTAGTATTGCTGATCAGATCCCTGGTCCTCTGCACGGCTTTTCCTCCTAAGTCATAGGAACTAGAGAGTCCACAGGAGGGGCTGGATCACAGCTTTTTAGTATGTATCAGTCGAGAGTCTGTCCGGGTAATAGCAATAATGTAGCTGGAGTAAATTCGAATTTGGGACCTATACAGCTGCTCTGATAAAAAGGGGGCGCGAAACGCGTCAGACACTCGCCATTGTCTCCTACACTGCATGTCTGTTAGTCAATTTATGTATTTTGCCTCAACTGCTGTATTGGAATTTCTTTGTTTTCAATCCAATAAAGAGGCTTTTATTTGCAAAGAGTCATTGCAGCTCCTGCTTCCCTTTACCCTCGCTATTACCTTGGCGGATTGGTTCCTCTGCTTACAGCTACGGAGCTCCAGATGAGAGTAGTACCCTGGATACTCTTGAAATCACTTCCGGTGTTCCAGTTTGAGAGACCCTAGGGGCTTGTTCAGCCGGGACTGTTTTTCCTACTCTACTTCCTCTGTCTCTATTTCACAGGAGGGATCTGCTGTGAATTCCCTTCAAGTGAGACAGCATTTTGATTGGTGGCAGACAAGAGCACAAGAATTTTATCTACCATGGGGGAAGTGTCAGCTTCCAGAGCAGCACAGGCAGAGGGATCTGCCAGGGAAGCTGGAGCATCTGTTTCTTCTGGTCCTGGGATCAGCTCATCAGTGCTTGGGGATTTGGCACTTTGTGCCAAGGGTCTTTTTAGTGACTTTGCCTCTAGTTCAGACAGTGGTAGCTCCCTGGTACTTGTAGGTATGGTTCCGCATGGTGAAGATGATAGTGAATGCGTAGGTGAAAGAGTTATCATCAGTGTTAGGGAGAAAGGGACAGTCCACTGACACTGACAATGTGAGAGGTAAGTCTGAGCAGTAGGGTGCTGGCGTTCCCACTGGGATACTTACCTGTGTTTAGTACATTCTTTGCATGGCCATCTAAAGGCTAAGGTTATGCGTAAGATTAGGGATGCTAAGAATGTCAATATATTTGAGTTCTCTACTGAGGCTTACAAGGCAAAGGAGCACAGCAGAAGGTTAAGTGCCCAGACACCTTTGACAAATTACAGAGGAGTTTTAGGGTGCTTGCATCTTGCTATTTGTAGCACAGACCTGATCAGGCACTAGTCATTTTGAAATATATGGAGACAATTCATTGGAACCATAGGAGATACAAGGAGGGAGCTTGGCAGGACTACAATATGGAGTTCCACCGCAAGATGGAGGGGAACCCTCTTTTGTCCTTTGGTACAACTAAAATGCAGCTTTGGGTGCACTTAGGTCAGGAGAGTTCCCCTTTCCCTCCTGTACAGCAGAAGTCCAGCAATGCTAAAACCAGTACTGGCGTGAAGCGTAGGGGGAAATAGTGCTGGCACTAAAACTATAAGTGCTGTGATAGGGGAACTGCATGTTCCTTTCATCACATCTGCAAGTACTGTTGTGGACCCAACTCAGCAATTGACTGTGCACGCAGATGTAGGATGCAGGAGGTAAACATGGGCCTAAGGGAGTAGTTGTGGTTAAGGGAAGCCACTTTTTTGCACTGGGTGATGTGACATAAGCAGGTATCGAAGGGTGGCTCCCTACCTCAACAACTTTCTTTTAGTAGGTGCAGCGGGTTCTGAAGATTGTGCTGCACTGGGGGTCATGAGATCCCTTATGGTCTAGTTTGGGGTCTCCCATGCTGAGGAGTAAACTGAGGGACCTTGTGTTCACCTTATGTACTTGGGCATTGATATTGACAAGGTATGGAAGTTGTTGGCTGAGGTTTCTGCAGCTGTGGTGGCGACTTCACTTTCCCTGCAGGATTTGCAGTCCTTACTAGGGCTGCTGAACTTCGCCTGCAGGGTTATTCCTATGGGTAAAGTCTTTAATCGGCAGCTAGAGGAACCTTTAAAGGTGCATGGGGGTGAGGGCATAGGCTCAGGATTACAGAAGAGATCAGGGCTGATCTGCTAGTGTGGAAATTATTCTTGAATGATTTCAATGATGTGTTGCTTTGGAGGTCTGACCTGTTGCCCAACCAGGTCATTCATCTGTTTACAGATGTTGCATGTTTTTTATGGTTATGGGGTTTATCTGCAAAGCCTGTGGAGCGCCTCTCCATGGCCTGATTCCTGGACATTGCAGGATTTGTACATAACCTGAAGTTATTGGAAATGTTTCCAATTATTGTTGCAGTGGCGCTGTGGAGGGATTATTTGCAGAATAAGTCGGTTGTCTTTTGGTCGGACAACCTTTGTGTTGTGCATGCCATTATTAGGTTTTCCGTTTCCTCCATGCCAGTAGTTAGATGCTTGCACTTCTTGGTGTTAGAGTGTATGTGAGTCTATGTGCAGTTTGTGGCGGGGCATGTTCCAGGTGTAAATAATGCGCTATCATACGCGTTGTCCAGATTTCAGTGGGGGTTATTTTGGAAACTGGCCCAGATGGCAGATTCTAATGGGGTTCAATGTCGATCTTTCCTTCGGCAGATTCCGGAAGGTGGGTGCCCATTTTACCCTTAGTGCAGGTGTCTTTGGCTCCAGTGACGTGGAGGGCTTACAACCAATTTTGGTCTAAATGGTAGGTGTTCTGCGATGTAAAAGTTGGAGCCACGAATGGACCATGCAAGATATTGCTAGATTGGTTAGGGCAGCTTAGGACACTGGTTTTGATGAAGAATGCAATGCAGTCTAGGTTGGCGGCAGTAGCATATTTTTTCAAGCTGTGGGGATTCATGGATCTTACTTAGGATTTTCTGTTGAGCCAGATAATTTGCAGTTGGCGTAGGTCTGAGTAGGTAGTTTCAGATATTCATGATCCTGTGATAGCGGGGAGGGTTGTAAGACTACTTGAGGTTTAATTGTTGGTTTGCTCGTTGGGGTATGATGTTGCTATGTTCAGGGCAGCGTTTGTATTAGCCTTATTTGTAGCACTTTGGATAGGCAAATTGATTTCCCCTTCCAAGACATCTATAGGGAGTGGTATTCAGAGATCCCCTGTATGTTTTGTGGAAGGGGCTGTCATGCTTTTTCTTCTCAGATCGAAAATTGATCAGATGGGGAGGGAGCTTGTATCTCCATCTTAGCTCCACCTGTTGGGTAAGTTTGCCCAGTAGCTGTGCATAGCGAATTTGTTATAGCTAATTTGTTAAGCGAATTGTTACATTTAAGAAGTCAGAGCAATTTTTGGTGCATGTGGATGGTGCTTCCCTCTCGAGGTACCAATTCAGAAAGGTTTTGGAGCTAGCCACGAAGGTGGCAGGACTTAACCTTGCAACCATTGCCCCTCACTCATTCCGAATAGGAGCAGCGACTACAGCAGTTGGGGTTGTTCTTGTGTCGGTGTCAGGACTTGTTTAATTTTAGAGTTAACGCTTGAGCAGGAGTGATAGTGCTCCACTCGTAATCTTGCCCTCTCTATATTCCATATTTACTGGAACAGTATTCCATTCCATTCTTTTCAACAAACATCTTCTATAAAGCATGCAAGAACTGTTATAGATGTGTTATAGACTGTGATAAGCTTTCCAAGTGGAATAGAATAGATTTTATCCTGTTGTTTAATAATGCTTAATTTTAGACTTCAAGGTATAGTGATCGACATATCATAACCAGAGGTCATGTGATACTTTGTCTACTCTTTTTCCACAATACAACCTGACTGAATAGTACATCTGTGTTTTTCTAGTATTTTGGATAATTTATTATCTATATTTATATTTGGCCCACACATGGTTTCCTTGGTTTATGTTGTGCTATTTTTAACTTTGTTGGTATTTTATGTTCCCAAGAAAAGAGAACCTTCGTGTTAAGTCTTGCTCATTAAAATTCAAGCTGTGGGACAGAGTGGGAACATAACAAGCTTGATTTAATTATTCAATTTGCTGCTAAGCTAATGATTTAAAGTGATTTATATATGAGAGCAAGTGTGAAGTATTAAATGCAACTCCTGTGAGAGAAAGACTCCACATATTGTAGCTATTTCCTGTCTGTGTCACCTTGTGAGGTGAAAAACACATTTGACATCCCTTATTTTTGTTACTGTGTCATTCTTCAAAACATATTTCCCCCATAGTTCTCTGCTGCCTGTGTCATTATTTTATACTGTGGTTTCATTGCTTTCTTCTTTCTTAGTTTCATTCTTTGTGCATGACAATGCCTAACGATATTTAAGGGATGGACTATATACTCATTTTCACTATTATTTAACTTGTATTTGTCTTATTTAGTAACATTACGTTTTGGTTAGGTAAATAAATGTATTGCAAACTTTGAATGCACATACAAAATGTTTATTTACGCATAATGAAACAACGTATACAAAATATTTCCTTATTTATTTTGTCCCCTTTTAATGTAATTTATCTCTGAAAATAAAGCTATTTCTAATTCTCAGAACTTGAAATGCTGTATTCTCAAGGCTAAATCTGCTACAAGCCTCCATCAAACATATACCCTATATACAATATAATTTAATATATTATATACTGCATTACTGCCCCTTCTTGAAGAATAAAAGTGTTTATTTAAATTTGAGTGCTTTGTTAGACATCATCAATGACATCACTGATGACAACACAAATCACATAATTGATAACATCATCATAAACATCACTTGTGAAAATGATGTATATGTTTGTGCATGTGTTTATACAGTTTGTACAGAAATATATATTTAAAAAGGAAGAGGCTGTGAGCAAAGGAAAGGGGGACTGAGATGGTGAGCAAGCACTGGCATGTGACCAGCAGTGAGCTAAGAGGAGTGTTGCCTGTAAAGAAGAAGTGGTGAGAGGATAAGGAGGAGGCTATGTATAACAGACAGCGAGTGAGGCGGGTGTGAAGCACACTGTGAAGTGACAAGGTGAAGAGGAAGCTGTGTAAGAGGGTGGGGAGAATAGTGGAAATCCAGGGAGTTGGAAAGAGAGGTTGAGGTGGAAGCTGTGATTAAGGAAAGAGGGCTAATGGGATGAACAGAAGCTGGTGTTTGAGGGGTTAATTGGATTGAGAAGGTGAGCAGAGTGTGAGGGAAAGTTTGCTGAGAAGATGAGTTAGAGTGATTGAGAGGTAAAGAAACATGTTGTGTGTAGGGAAAATGGAGGTGAGCATATAAGGAAGAGATTGTGTGTGAGATAGGAGGATGAGGGGTGGTTGCATTTAAGGTAGAGGGGGCAATGATAAAGGTGACACGAGGCTTATGTAAAGGAGAGTGAGCTTAGATGGTGCACATATCACAGGTAATGCCACTGACATATAAAACTTACAAATGTGAGTCTTCTCCATACTATAAGGGCAAGATGATCAAAAGTTCTCAGGTTTGGCAACATTATCTAAGGAATCTCATCAGTACTGTGTGTTTTTTTATAAAAACAAATTTTAGTTTGAGAGCATGTTATCTAAATATACAGGGTTCTGGATGTAAGGGAGAGATAGGTGCATTACAATAAAATCCTCAGGAAAAGCCCCTGAAGAGTTGGCATCATTTCTCTACATGTTGGCGAGTTTTTGATTATCAGGCCCTAAATGTAGCACCTCTTCACTAAACTAAAACTTGTAAGGAAAGCTAAAGAGACATGAGGAAAAATCAGAAGGCGCCACTATAGTGTATTAAATGTATTATACTTTAAAGATAAGATAGTAAACAACTCACAATTTTCACAACTTATATTGAAAGCTCTAAATCAGGCTGGTATTCACAGCATATTAGCTTACTTGCAGCCACCACACAGCTTTCACACAGTGGGTGATATTTACAAAGTGTCAACTATGTTGCATTCGCTGGCATCCATACGTTTGCCTAACATCACCAAACATTGCGGCCACGGATCTCAATACGATATCCTTATTTATAAAAAAGCCATCAAAAACATGCGCACCAAGTACGGGGCGATGAGCATCAGACTGTTGTTAATTAGCAGTCATCGATCTCGCGTCAATTCAGCTTTTTCCCAACTTTATTTATACCATTTCACTAAACGCCACCACTATACTAAAATGTTTAACCCCTATCCCGCCACTCCCTGACATCACTGCAACCTAAATAAAGTTATTAACCCCTATCCTGCCACTCCCCAACACCACCGCCACTAAATAAACGTATTAACCCCTAAACCTCTGGCCTCCGACATCACCTCACCACCACTAACTAAACCTATTACCCCTAAACCATCAGCCCCCCACATCGCAAAAAACTAAATTAAGCTATAAACCCCTAAACCTAACAACCCCTTAACTTTAAATTAAAATTATAACATCCCTATCATCAAATAAATTAAAACATACCTGTAGAATTAAAATAAACTAATTTTAAACTATTAATTAACCTTCCCTAACTATTATACTACAATTAAATTAAACTACCAATTAAATAAACTAAATTACATATTAAAAAAATCGAACACTACTAAAATTATTTAAATATACAATTAAACATTATTGCAAAGTCCTAAATTACAAAAAAAAGGAAAACTAACGGCTAGATTTGGAGTTTTGTCGGTAACGACCCGAAAAGCTAACGCCGGCTTTTTTCTGGCCGCACCATAAAAATAACTCTGGTATTGAGAGTCCAAAAAAGGAGCGTAGAGCATATTTAACGCAGCTTCAACTCTCGATACCAGAGTTGCTTACGCAAGCGGCCAGCCTCAAAAACGTGCTCGTGCACGATTCCCCCATAGGAAACAATGGGGCTGTTTGAGCTGAAAAAAAATCTAACACCTGCAAAAAAGCCGCGTTCAGCTCCTAACGCAGCCCCATTGTTTGCTATGCGGAAACACTTCCTACGTCTGCACCTAACACTCTAAACACCCCTAACCTTACACTTATTAACCCCTAATCTGCCGCCCCCGCTATTGCTGACCCTTGCATATTATTATTAACAAGCAAAATAATCAAAAGAGCAAAGCAAGTGTTCAGTATAAAGATTCCCCGAGGGGGCTATAAGTAGTATAAGTATAACACCCTCTTGTTTCCAGGGAATGAGTCCCAATAAAATCCGTATTTCTCAGGGACAACAGTCAGTGTGCAGTAAGTACAAAAGTCCCAGCGTTGGTTCCTGGTATTTAGGCTCCGTATTTAGGTAATCGTGTAGATGCCACTCCAGCCTAGATGTCACGGGTGTCTAAGTGCAGAGATATATACAGTCACAGTAAACTTATCCGGAAGATCTCTTACCCTCCACAAGACTTGGTGGGGTGCCTGGGCGCACTGCTGTACTTCACCTCGGACTGGCGTGGAAACCCTGCCGTGGGGGTGCAGCGTGTGGGTCCTTCTCGGCGTGCTTGGAGATCCGGCTCTGGTAGCGTGGTGTGCTCTTGCGCTCCCCGTGACGTCACTAGGTGGATTGTGGGTATTGTAGTTCCGGGCACTCCCGGAAATCAACGCTGGTTGGGCTACTGATGCAACAGAACAGTATGCGGTATATCCTCCGCTATAGAACAATGATCAAGAAAGGAATAAAAGTCTGTTGACTCAATGATGTTTAGCTGGAAAAAACTTGTTTTATTGCGAAAGTCCAAAACAAGTTGAAGTAAGCAAAAGTAAACAAAGTAAAGTACAAGCACCCCCACAGGGGTATTAGATGAACAACAAAAAAGAAAACGTATCATGGCATCAGCTCTTAAGGGTCACAGTGATGCCCTAGACTCCATTAGGGAAGATAATCTAGACACAGTATTTTCCAGTCTAGAAAAACTGAAATTTAAGGAGACAAATTTGTGGTGGGATATTGAGTTTTTGGATTTGTACATAGCTGAGAACAAAGTCCCCAGAGGACTGCGTATGAAAAAATACCCCTCCTTTGCCCTAGATAATCCCATCTTCATGGAAGAATGGAATACAAACCTAACCAACTGCTCTATTATATGCATGAAGCAGTTACTTAAACATAAAAGGGAAGAAAGGGAGATGATACTGGCTGAAATCAACAAAACTACTGACACACTAAAAACTTTTGAGTCAACACAAAAATATATAGATTATAAATCACAGTTAGATAATACTATCGATCAACTAGATGCTACACTCTCAGACAGAAAGGTACAGAAATATAATAGAGATAAGAAAGATTATGATCTTGACATAGTGTATTCATGGCAAAAAACCAGACCACAAGGCAGAAGGGGCTCTCATAAAAAGACCCAACCTAATAGCAGTAAAAACAAGACACAACAGATTAAGAATCAAACACCTAGAAAAGTAACTTTCTCCAGCATCGATACGGATAATCTGGAGGGGGAAACTGCAGAAACAACAACAGAAGATACAGATATGTTGCCAACCACCTCTGGCAATATATCTGGATCTAGACAAAACCTGAAAAGTCTAGTTAAATCACCTCAACAAGCTAGTACCCCCAAGAAAAGTGACCAAACATATAGATACCCCAGCAGGGTCAGGAAAAACAAGAAGAAATAGCTGTAGTGAATCTCTCTGACTTTACTTTATCATATTTTCACATCACTTTATTAAATAAAGGTCTAAGTTTTGCACCAGCAACCAATTTTGATTTTTTTAGCACCCTTTTGGACACTAACAAACTGGTAAGGAAAATAGTCTTAAAGAAACACTTTTTTAATACTGATATACCACGAGAAGATCACATGATTGAAACAACTCGGGAGAACACAATAGGTCTCCGATTCTCAGATCTAACTGACCTCACGACACTCACATCCCTTCAACAAGACACCATACGAGCTGAAGGACACATACACACCAACCCCCCCGTTTACTCACTAAAGGATAAATCTTATTTTTATCCAGTTCATGCACGTGACCACCTAATAGATCTCTTTCAGAGATCAGTAGAAAAAGAATTAACAGACTTAAATGCACACTTACACCCCAGCACCAACACAAAAGTCAGAGACAATTTGACCTACAATGAAAGAAAGGCACTCAAAGAACTACAAAAGAATCCTAACATAGTCATAACTAAGGCTGACAAGGGTGGAGCTATTGTTCTCCTTAATACTGCTGATTACCTTGATGAAATAAATAGACAATTAACTGATGAGGAACAATATAAAAAATTAACTTTCAATCCCACCCTTTCCTTCACTAACCAATTAAAAAACCACTTGGACACAGCCAAAGAACATGGCTTTATGACAGAAGAACTCACTAAAACTTTACTTAATGAAGCCCCTACTATACCTAGCTTCAGAATAGTACCCAAAATCCACAAGAGTCTTACAAGACCGCCGGGCAGACCCATTGTGGCCAGCCAGGGCTCCCTATGTGAAAAATTGGGAGGCTGGCTGGACCACATACTCCAACCAATAGTCCAAACTCTACCAGGATATATAAGGGACAGTGGCCACCTCATCCAGCAACTAGACAATGTTCAGTGGAACAGCGGCTACGTCTGGCTCACCATAGACGTGGCCGCTCTCTACTCAAACATTCCTCATATCACAGGCCTTGAAGCCCTTAGTAAAATGTTGCTCAGACACACTAATTTTGATGTTAACTTCATAACCTTTGTTGTAGAAACAACAGAATTTCTACTTAAACATAATTATTTTGTACATGAGGGCACCTACTATTTACAAAAACGTGGCACTGCCATGGGCGCTAAATTCGCCCCGGCATATGCCAATATATATATGGGTATGATGGAACTCACCCATATATTTGCAACAGATTTTCCCTTCAATAACAACATCAAACTATACGGTCGCTTTATAGATGACCTTATTATTATATGGGACACAACACACAAAGAACATACTATTGATGACTTCATGACACATATTAGTAACAACAATTATAATTTAACTTTCACTCATAAAAGTGACAAATCTATGATTGAATATCTGGACTTAAAACTCCAAATAGACACAACCAATATGAGTATCAGTACATCCACCTATAGAAAACCTACATCAAAAAATACCATCTTGAGAGCAGATTCATGCCATGTACCACACCTTAAGAAAGGTATCCCCAAAGGCCAGTACCTAAGATTGCGCAGAAACTGTTCTAATATAGAAACCTACAAATCAGAAGCTGAGGAACTAACAAACAGACTGACTAAAAGAGGGTATAACAAATTTAAACTTCATAGTATTAACAAAGAAGTTCAAACATTAAACAGAAATACATTATTTAACAAGAAAACCACCGAGATTGATAAGGATAATATAGTCTTCTCCACACAGTATAGCACACAGTATTACAAAGTGTGCAATATTATTAAGAGAAACCTTGTAATACTAAATAATGACAATACACTGAAACAAATCATCTCAAAAGGGATTAAATTTGTAGCGAAAAAGGCCCCCTCACTAAATAATCTTATGAATAAAAAATTCTCAGAAAAAATACAAACCCAGACAAACTGGCTAAGTTTGACTCCAGGCTCCTTTAAGTGTGGTCACACACCTTGTAAGAGTTGTGACTACACAGAAAAAAACCATACTTTTACCTCAACCAACACTAAAGAAACATACACTATTAGACAAAGAATAGATTGCACATCGCAATACGTCATCTATCTGATTACATGCCAATATTGTTTCCAACAATATACAGGAATTACCACACGTCCTTTAAAGGACCGAATAAGAGAGCATTTATTGTCCCTAACTGAAAAAGATCCCAAAACACCAGTGGCGAAACATTTTCGCCAACATGGAATAGGGACTTCATTTTTCTCCTTTATGGGGATTGAGAGAATTGTACAAAATGCCAGAGGAGGAGATAGAACAGCTAGACTACTAAAAAGAGAAGTATATTGGATCCTAAAATTGAACACAAGATACCCCCATGGCATCAATAAAAGACTAGATGTTGACCTATATGTATAGGTACTACTACCCTAACTAACCCCAGTATTAAACCAGTGGGAATTCGTAGATTTCTTAATACTCTTAATACTCTAAATAATCTTACCTTAGCAAACTAATACCCATGGGTCTGAGGTACACTAGCTATCGAAATAATTGATCCATATTATATGCATAGTTATAACACAAGAAATATAACTATCCACATAAGTGTAGACTCTATAACATCAATTTCAATATCCACATCAATAGGAAATGGATAGATATACTTCCTCCTTTGATATCCTTACTTTGATTTCAGTGTAGAAGACCCTATAGACAATTTTGTCAAAGTTTTTATACACCTTCCCTTCCCCCGTATCTATATCTATTTCTATATAGATACCTCTCAAGTTTTATTAGTTTTTGCCTTATTTAAAATATTTTATTTGTTTTCAGCTCTGTCTTTTCAGACCCCGTCCTGGTTCACCCCCTATTTTGCTTGAATTATGCCTTATTGAGACATTCTTGGGACTAAGTATATCATATTCACATCTATGTTATTCTAGGACGAATAGCAAACCATATGACACAGTTACATTTATTTCCCATTCATTACTTTTAATTTTTACTTTTAATCATTGATTCCTAGTACATAAATTTTATTTTATTTCATTTTATAATCTCATTTATAGGTATTGTTTCCGTCCGGTTCCTAAGGGAATATTGTTTATTTACATGTTTTATATATTTTGAAGAGTTGTTAACAGTGAATTCTGTATTTTGATGTGCCCTTTCCAAACAGCAACTATCTGTAATATACCTTAATTACATATTATATGTTAACACACTGCAGCTTGGATATGTAGCACCCATTGGCCATCCCCAACAGCTACCCTAGGATTGGTGGTTGTATTGCTTAAATAGTTGTATTGGCCATTAACTAATTAGCCTCTGAAGAAGCGCATCTACGCATGCGCGAAACGCGTCAGGCGTCCCTCACTGTGACCTGCTTGTACTTTACTTTGTTTACTTTTGCTTACTTCAACTTGTTTTGGACTTTCGCAATAAAACAAGTTTTTTCCAGCTAAACATCATTGAGTCAACAGACTTTTATTCCTTTCTTGATCATTATTATTATTAACCCCTAATCTGCCGCTCCATAAACCGCCGCTACTTACATTATCCCTATGTACCCCTAATCTGCTGCCCTAACATCGCCGACCCCTATATTATATTTATTAACCCCTAATTTGCCCCCCACAACGTCGCCTCCACCTGCCTACACTTATTAACCCCTAATCTGCCGAGCGGACCTGAGGGCTACTATAATAAAGTTATTAACCCCTAATCCGCCTCACTAACCCTATAATAAATAGTATTAACCCCTAATCTGCCCTCCCTAACATCGCCGACACCTAACTTCAATTATTAACCCCTAATCTGCCGACTGGAGCTCACCGCTATTCTAATAAATGTATTAACCCCTAAAGCTAAGTCTAACCCTAACACTAACACCCCCCTAAATTAAATATAATTTACATCTAACGAAATTAATTATCTCTTATTAAATAAATTATTCCTATTTAAAGCTAAATACTTACCTGTAAAATAAATCCTAATATAGCTACAATATAAATTATAATTACATTGTAGCTATTTTAGGATTAATATTTATTTTACAGGCAACTTTGTAATTATTTTAACCATGTACAATAGCTATTAAATAGTTAAGAACTATTTAATAGTTACCTAGTTAAAATAATTACAAAATTACCTGTAAAATAAATCCTAACCTAAGTTACAATTAAACCTAACACTATACTATCATTAAATTAATTAAATAAAATACCTACAATTACCTACAATTAAACCTAACACTACACTATCAATAAATAAATTAAATACAATTCCTACAAATAACTACAATGAAATAAACTAACTAAAGTACAAAAAATAAAAAAGAACTAAGTTACAAAAAATAAAAAAATATTTACAAACATAATAAAAATATTACAACAATTTTAAACTAATTACACCTACTCTAAGCCCCCTAATAAAATAACAAAGACCCCCAAAATAAAAAATGCCCTACCCTATTCTAAATTACTAAAGTTCAAATCTCTTTTACCTTACCAGCCCTGAACAGGGCCCTTTGCGGGGCATGCCCCAAGAAGTTCAGCTCTTTTGCCTGTAAAAAAAACATACAATACCCCCCCCCAACATTACAACCCACCACCCACATACCCCTAATCTAACCCAAACCCCCCTTAAATAAACCTAACACTAAGCCCCTGAAGATCATCCTACCTTGTCTTCACCTCACCAGGTATCACCGATCCGTCCTGGCTCCAAAATCTTCATCCAACCCAAGCGGGGGCTGGCGATCCATCATCCGGTGGCTGAAGAGGTCCAGAAGAGGCTCCAAAGTCTTCATCCTATCCGGGAAGAAGAGGCGATCCGGACCGGCAACCATCTTGATCCAAGCGGCATCTTCTATCTTCATCCGATGACGACCGGCTCCATCCTGAAGACCTCCCCCGCGTACCCATCTTCTTCCGGCGACGTCCAACTGAAGAATGGCGTCCCTCGAATTCCGATTGGCTGATAGGATTCTATCAGCCAATCGGAATTAAGGTAGGAATATTCTGATTGGCTGATGGAATCAGCCAATCAGAATCAAGTTCAATCCGATTGGCTGATCCAATCAGCCAATCAGATTGAGCTCACATTCTATTGGCTGTTCCGATCAGTTTATGGGTGTTAGTGTACTTTAGAGTACAGTAGTTAAGAGCTGTATGAACCGGCGTTAGCCCAAAAAGCTCTTAACTACTGACTTTTTTCTGCGGCTGGAGTTTTGTCGTTAGATTTCTAACGCTCACTTCAGACACGACTCTAAATACCGGAGTTAGAAAGATCCCATTGAAAAGATAGGATACGCAATAGGAGCCTCTAACGCTGGTTTTCACGGCTAACGCCAAACTCCAAATCTAGGCCTAGGTTACAAAACCCCCAACCAAATTATGAAAAATAACAAACCAACGGCCAGATTGTGAGTCTTGCGTTATGAGCTATGCGGTGCTACTGTGCAGTTTTTTCTCACCGCTCCTTTACCTGCAGCTCTGGTATTACAGGTTTTTACAAACCCGGCATTAAAAGGCAAGAAGTGAGCATTGAGCAAAATTGTGCTCCATACCGCACTTCTATATCAGCGCTGCTTAAGTCAGTGATGAGCTGGTCGTACGTGCTCATGCATGATTTCACCATAGACATCAATGGGGAGAGCCGGCTGGAAAAAAGTCTAACACCTGCCAAAAAGCAGTGTAAAACTCAGTAACGCAGCCCCATTGATTCCTATGGGGAAACAAATTTTATGTTTACACCTAACACCCTAACATGAACCCCAAGTCTAAACACCCCTAATCTTACAATTATTAACCCCTAATCTGCTGCCCCGACATTGCAGACATCTGCATTATTCTTATTAACCCCTAATCTGCTGCTCCGGACACCGCCGCCACCTACATTATACTTATTAACCCATAATCTGCTGCCTCCAACATCGCCGACACCTACATTATATTTATTAACCCCTAATCTCCCGCCCCCTATGTCGCCGCAACCTACCTACACTTATTAACCCCTAATCTGCCGCACCCAACGTCGCCGCCACTATATTAAATGTATTAACCCCTAAATCTAAGTCTAACCCTAACCCCCCCTAACTTAAATATAATTTAAATAAATCTAAATTATTCCTATTTAAAACTAAATACTTACCTATAAAATAAACCCTTAGCTAGCTACAATATAACTAATAGTTATATTGTAGCTAGCTTAGGGTTTATTTTTATTTTACAGGCAAGTTTGTATTTATTTTAACTAGGTAGAATAGTCATTAAACTATTTAATAACTACCTAGCTAAAATAAATACAAATTTACCTGTAAAATAAAACCTAACCTAAGTTACAATAACACCTAACCTAACCCTAAAATTAAATAAATTACCTACATTAAATACAATTAAATAAATTAAATTAGCTAAATCACAAAAAAAACCACCGAATTACAGATCTTTAAACTAATTACACCTAATCTAATAGCCCTATCAAAATAAAAAAAGCCCCCCCAAAATAAAAAAAACCCTAACCTAAACTAAACTATTGCCCCAAAGAAATCAGCTCTTTTACCTGTAAAAAAAATACAAACAACCCCCCCAACAGTAAAACCCACCACCCACACAGCTAACCCCCCAAATAAAAGCCTAACTAAAAAAACCTAAGCTCTCCATTGCCCTGAAAAGGGCATTTGGGTGGGCATTGACGTAAAAAGGGCATTTAGCTATATTGCAGGCCCAAAGCTCTAACCTAAAAAATAAACCCACCCAATACACCCTTAACCCCTTAATGACCGAGGACGTGCAGGGTACGTCCTAAAAAAAAGGCAGTTAATGCCTGAGGACGTACCCTGCACATCCTCTGTGTGGAAAGCAGCTGGAAGCGATCCTGATCGCTTCCAGCTGCTTTCCGGTTATTGCAGTGATGCCTCGATATGGAGGCATCCTGCAATAACCTTACATGGCCTTCCGGTGCAGAGAGAGCCACTCTGTGGCCCTCTCTGCACCGGACATCGATGGCCGGTATCGTTGGTGGGTGGGAGCCGGCTTGGGAGGCGGGCTTTTCGGCCATCGGTGTGTGCTGTTTAGTCAAGGGGGGCGGGATCGGGGGCGGGAACGTTAGGGGGCGCGCGCGGGCGCGCGTGCACGGAGGGTGGCGGGCGGGCGCGTGCACGGGCGGGAGCGGGTGGGAACCGCTACACTACGGCAAATATCTTTAATAAGAAATGCCCAAATCTTTAATAAGAAATGCCCAAATCTCACAAAAAGAGATCGTGGAGGGGTGGGGGGTTGGTTTGGTGTGGGGGGAAGCTACACTACAGAAAAAATTAGTAAAAATAAAAAAAAAGCATGTTTTCTTCTAAACTGGGTACTGGCAGACAGCTGCCAGTACCCAAGATGGCGCAGATTAAGTTAGAGTGGGAGGGTTATAGAGCTGTTTGGGGGGGATCAGTGAGGTTAGGGGCTAAGGGGGGATAGTACACAGCAGCATATGTAAATATGCTTTTTTAAAAACACACAAAAAAAACAAATATAGCTTTTATTTTAGTACTGGCAGACTTTCTGCCAGTACTTAAGATGGCGGGGACAATTGTGGGGTGGGGGAGGGAAGAGAGCTGTTTGGGAGGGATCAGGGGGTCTGATGTTTCAGGTGGGAGGCTGAGCTCTACTCTAAATGTGATATTAACCCTGCAAGCTCCCTACAAGCTACCTAATTAACCCCTTCACTGCTAGCTATAATACACGTGTGATGCGCAGCGGCATTTAGCGGCCTTCTAAATACCAAAAAGCAACGCCAAAGCTATATATGTCTGCTATTTCTGAACAAAGGGGATCCCAGAGAAGCATTTACAACCATTTGTGCCATAACTGCACAAGCTGTTTGTAAATGATTTCAGTGAGAAACCTAAAATTGTGAAAAATGTTACGTTTTTTTTAATTTGATCGCATTTGGCGGTGAAATGGTGGCATGAAATATACCAAAATGGGCCTAGATCAATACTTGGGGTTGTCTACTACACTACACTAAAGCTAAAATTACCCCAAAAAGCTCCCTACATGCTCCCTAATTAACCCCTTCACTGCTGGGCATAATACACGTGTGGTGCGCAGTGGCATTTAGTGGCATTCTAATTACCAAAAAGCAACACCAAAGCCATATAAGTCTGCTATTTCTGAACAAAGGGGATCCCAGAGAACAATTTACAACCATTTGTGCCATAATTGCACAAGCTGTTTGTAAATAATTTCAGTGAGAAACCTAAAGTTTGTGAAAAAATTTGTGAAAAAGTGAACAATTTTTTTTATTTGATCGCATTTGGCGGTGAAATGGTGGCATGAAATATACAAAAATGGGCCTAGATCAATACTTTGGGATGTCTACTAAAAAAATATATATATATATGTCAATAGATATTCAGAGATTCTTGAAAGATATTAGTGTTCTAATGTAACTAGCGCTAATTTTGAAAAAAAAATGGTTTGGAAATAGCAAAGTGCTATTTGTATTTATTGCCCTATAACTTGCAAAAAAAGTAAAGAACATGTAAACATTGGGTATTTCTAAACTCAGGACAAAATTTAGAAACTATTTAGCATGGGTGTTTTTTGGTGGTTGTAGATGTGTAACAGATTTTGGGGGTCAAAGTTAGAAAAAGTGTATTTTTTTTCAATTTTTCCTCATATTTTATATTTTTTTTATAGTAAATTATAAGATATGATGAAAATAATGGTATCTTTAGAAAGTCCATTTAATGGCGAGAAAAAACATAATTTATGTAAGAACTTACCTGATAAATTCATTTCTTTCATATTAACAAGAGTCCATGAGCTAGTGACGTATGGGATATACATTCCTACCAGGAGGGGCAAAGTTTCCCAAACCTTAAAATGCCTACAAATACACCCCTCACCACACCCACAAATCAGTTTAACGAATAGCCAAGAAGTGGGGTGATAAGAAAAAAAGTGCGAAGCATATAAAATAAGGAATTGGAATAATTGTGCTTTATACAAAAAAATCATAACCACCACAAAAAAGGGGTGGGCCTCATGGACTCTTGTTAATATGAAAGAAATGAATTTATCAGGTAAGTTCTTACATAAATTATGTTTTCTTTCATGTAATTAACAAGAGTCCATGAGCTAGTGACGTATGGGATAATGACTACCCAAGATGTGGATCTTTCCACACAAGAGTCACTAGAGAGGGAGGGACAAAATAAAGACAGCCAATTCCTGCTGAAAATAATCCACACCCAAAATAAAGTTTAACAAAAAACATAAGCAGAAGATTCAAACTGAAACCGCTGCCTGAAGAACTTTTCTACCAAAAACTGCTTCAGAAGAAGAAAATACATCAAAATGGTAGAATTTAGTAAAAGTATGCAAAGAGGACCAAGTTGCTGCTTTGCAGATCTGGTCAACCGAAGCTTCATTCCTAAATGCCCAGGAAGTAGAAACTGACCTAGTAGAATGAGCTGTAATTCTTTGAGGCGGAATTTTACCCGACTCAACATAGGCAAGATGAATTAAAGATTTCAACCAAGATGCCAAAGAAATGGCAGAAGCTTTCTGGCCTTTCCTAGAACCGGAAAAGATAACAAATAGACTAGAAGTCTTACGGAAAGATTTCGTAGCTTCAACATAATATTTCAAAGCTCTAACAACATCCAAAGAATGCAATGATTTCTCCTTAGAATTCTTAGGATTAGGACATAATGAAGGAACCACAATTTCTCTACTAATGTTGTTGGAATTCACAACTTTAGGTAAAAATTCAAAAGAAGTTCGCAACACCGCCTTATCCTGATGAAAAATCAGAAAAGGAGACTCACACGAAAGAGCAGATAATTCAGAAACTCTTCTAGCAGAAGAGATGGCCAAAAGGAACAAAACTTTCCAAGAAAGTAATTTAATGTCCAATGAATGCATAGGTTCAAACGGAGGAGCTTGAAGAGCTCCCAAAACCAAATTCAAACTCCATGGAGGAGAAATTGACTTAATGACAGGTTTTATACGAACCAAAGCTTGTACAAAACAATGAATATCAGGAAGAATAGCAATCTTTCTGTGAAAAAGAACAGAAAGAGCGGAGATTTGTCCTTTCAAAGAACTCGCGGACAAACCCTTATCTAAACCATCCTGAAGAAACTGTAAAAATTCTCGGTATTCTAAAAGAATGCCAAGAAAAATGATGAGAAAGACACCAAGAAATATAAGTCTTCCAGACTCTATAATATATCTCTCGAGATACAGATTTACGAGCCTGTAACATAGTATTAATCACGGAGTCAGAGAAACCTCTATGACCAAGAATCAAGCGTTCAATCTCCATACCTTTAAATTTAAGGATTTCAGATCCGGATGGAAAAAAGGACCTTGAGACAGAAGGTCTGGTCTTAACGGAAGAGTCCATGGTTGGCAAGATGCCATCCGGACAAGATCCGCATACCAAAACCTGTGAGGCCATGCCGGAGCTATTAGCAGAACAAACGAGCATTCCCTCAGAATCTTGGAGATTACTCTTGGAAGAAGAACTAGAGGCGGAAAGATATAGGCAGGATGATACTTCCAAGGAAGTGATAATGCATCCACTGCCTCCGCCTGAGGATCCCGGGATCTGGACAGATACCTGGGAAGTTTCTTGTTTAGATGAGAGGCCATCAGATCTATCTCTGGGAACCCCCACATTTGAACAATCTGAAGAAATACCTCTGGGTGAAGAGACCATTCGCCCGGATGCAACGTTTGGCGACTGAGATAATCCGCTTCCCAATTGTCTACACCTGGGATATGAACCGCAGAGATTAGACAGGAGCTGGATTCCGCCCAAACCAAAATTCGAGATACTTCTTTCATAGCCAGAGGACTGTGAGTTCCTCCTTGATGATTGATGTATGCCACAGTTGTGACATTGTCTGTCTGAAAACAAATGAACGATTCTCTCTTCAGAAGAGGCCAAAACTGAAGAGCTCTGAAAACTGCACGGAGTTCCAAGATATTGATCGGTAATCTCACCTCCTGAGATTCCCAAACTCCTTGTGCCGTCAGAGATCCCCACACAGCTCCCCAACCTGTGAGACTTGCATCTGTTGAAATTACAGTCCAGGTCGGAAGAACAAAAGAAGCCCCCTGAATTAAACGATGGTGATCTGTCCACCACGTTAGAGAGTGCCGAACAATCGGTTTTAAAGATATTAATTGATATATCTTCGTGTAATCCCTGCACCATTGGTTCAGCATACAGAGCTGAAGAGGTCGCATGTGAAAACGAGCAAAGGGGATCGCGTCCGATGCAGCAGTCATAAGACCTAGAATTTCCATGCATAAGGCTACCGAAGGGAATGATTGAGACTGAAGGTTTCGACAGGCTGTAATCAATTTTAGACGTCTCTTGTCTGTTAAAGACAAAGTCATGGACACTGAATCTATCTGGAAACCCAGAAAGGTTACCCTTGTTTGAGGAATCAAAGAACTTTTTGGTAAATTGATCCTCCAACCATGATCTTGAAGAAACAACACAAGTCGATTCGTATGAGACTCTGCTAAATGTAAAGACGGAGCAAGTACCAAGATATCGTCCAAATAAGGAAATACCACAATACCCTGTTCTCTGATTACAGACAGAAGGGCACCGAGAATCTTTGTGAAAATTCTTGGAGCTGTAGCAAGGCCAAACGGTAGAGCCACAAATTGGTAATGCTTGTCTAGAAAAGAGAATCTCAGGAACTGATAATGATCTGGATGAATCGGAATATGCAGATATGCATCCTGTAAATCTATTGTGGACATATAATTCCCTTGCTGAACAAAAGGCAATATAGTCCTTACAGTTACCATCTTGAACGTTGGTATCCTTACATAACGATTCAATAATTTTAGATCCAGAACTGGTCTGAAGGAATTCTCCTTCTTTGGTACAATGAAGAGATTTGAATAAAACCCCATCCCCTGTTCCGGAACTGGAACTGGCATAATTACTCCAGCCAACTCTAGATCTGAAACACAATTCAGAAATGCTTGAGCTTTCACTGGATTTACTGGGACATGGGAAAGAAAAAATCTCTTTGCAGGAGGTCTCATCTTGAAACCAATTCTGTACCCTTCTGAAACAATGTTCTGAATCCAAAGATTGTGAACAGAATTGATCCATATTTCTTTGAAAAAACGTAACCTGCCCCCTACCAGCTGAACTGGAATGAGGGCCGTACCTTCATGTGAACTTAGAAGCAGGCTTTGCCTTTCTAGCAGGCTTGGATTTATTCCAGACTGGAGATGGTTTCCAAACTGAAACTGCTCCTGAGGACGAAGGATCAGGCTTTTGTTCTTTGTTGAAACGAAAGGAACGAAAACGATTGTTAGCCCTGTTTTTACCTTTAGACTTTTTATCCTGTGGTAAAAAAGTTCCTTTCCCACCAGTAACAGTTGAAATAATAGAATCCAACTGAGAACCAAATAATTTGTTTCCCTGGAAAGAAATGGAAAGTAGAGTTGATTTAGAAGCCATATCAGCATTCCAAGTCTTAAGCCATAAAGCTCTTCTGGCTAAGATAGCCAGAGACATAAATCTAACATCAACTCTAATAATATCAAAAATGGCATCACAGATGAAATTATTAGCATGCTGGAGAAGAATAATAATATCATGAGAATCACGATTTGTTACTTGTTGCGCTAGAGTTTCCAACCAAAAAGTTGAAGCTGCAGCAACATCAGCCAATGATATAGCAGGTCTAAGAAGATTACCTGAACATAGATAAGCTTTTCTTAGAAAAGATTCAATTTTTCTATCTAAAGGATCCTTAAACGAGGTACCATCTGATGTAGGAATGGTAGTACGTTTAGCAAGGGTAGAAATAGCCCCATCAACTTTAGGGATTTTGTCCCAAAATTCTAATCTGTCAGGCGGAACAGGATATAATTGCTTAAAACGTTTAGAAGGAGTAAAAGAATTACCCAATTTATCCCATTCCTTAGCAATTACTGCAGAAATAGCATTAGGAACAGGAAAGACTTCTGGAATAACCGCAGGAGCTTTAAAAACTTTATCCAAACGTATAGAATTAGTATCAAGAGGACTAGAATCCTCTATTTCTAAAGCAATTAGTACTTCTTTAAGTAAAGAGCGAATAAATTCCATCTTAAATAAATATGAAGATTTATCAGCATCAATCTCTGAGACAGAATCCTCTGAACCAGAAGAGTCCAAAGAATCAGAATGATGGTGTTCATTTAAAAATTCATCTGTAGAGAGAGAAGATTTAAAAGACTTTTTACGTTTACTAGAAGGAGAAATAACAGACAAAGCCTTCTTTATGGATTCAGAAACAAAATCTCTTATGTTATCAGGAACATTCTGCACCTTAGATGTTGAGGGAACTGCAACAGGCAATGGTACATCACTAAAGGAAATATTATCTGCATTAACAAGTTTGTCATGACATTTAATACAAACAACAGCTGGAGGAATAGCTACCAAAAGTTTACAGCAGATACACTTAGCTTTGGTAGGTCCAGCAGGCAGAGGTTTTCCTGTAGTATCTTCTGGCTCAGATGCAACGTGAGACATCTTGCAATATGTAAGAGAAAAAACAACATATAAAGCAAAATAGATCAAATTCCTTATAAGACAGTTTCAGGAATGGGAAAAAAATGCCAAACATCAAGCTTCTAGCAACCAGAAGCAAATGAAAAATGAGACTGAAATAATGTGGAGACAAAAGCGACGCCCATAATTTTTTGGCGCCAAATAAGACGCCCACATTATTTGGCGCCTAAATGCTTTTGGCGCCAAAAATGACGCCACATCCGGAACGCCGACATTTTTGGCGCAAAATAACGTCAAAAAATGACGCAACTTCCGGCGACACGTATGACGCCGGAAACGGAAATGAATTTTTGCGCCAAAAAAATCCGCGCCAAGAATGACGCAATAAAATGAAGCATTTTCAGCCCCCGCGAGCCTAACAGCCCACAGGGAAAAAAGTCAAATTTTTGAGGTAAGAAAAATATGATAATTAAAGCATAATCCCAAATATGAAACTGACTGTCTGGAAATAAGGAAAGTTGAACATTCTGAGTCAAGGCAAATAAATGTTTGAATACATATATTTAGAACTTTATAAATAAAGTGCCCAACCATAGCTTAGAGTGTCACAGAAAATAAGACTTACTTACCCCAGGACACTCATCTACATGTTTGTAGAAAGCCAAACCAGTACTGAAACGAGAATCAGTAGAGGAAATGGTAAATATAAGAGTATATCGTCGATCTGAAAAGGGAGGTAAGAGATAAATCTCTACGACCGATAACAGAGAACCTTATGAAATAGACCCCGTAGAAGGAGATCACTGCATTCAATAGGCAATACTCTCCTCACATCCCTCTGACATTCACTGCACGCTGAGAGGAAAACCGGGCTCCAACTTGCTGCGGAGCGCATATCAACGTAGAATCTAGCACAAACTTACTTCACCACCTCCCTTGGAGGCAAAGTTTGTAAAACTGATTTGTGGGTGTGGTGAGGGGTGTATTTGTAGGCATTTTAAGGTTTGGGAAACTTTGCCCCTCCTGGTAGGAATGTATATCCCATACGTCACTAGCTCATGGACTCTTGTTAATTACATGAAAGAAACGGTATATAATATGTGTGGGTACGGTAAATGAGTAAGAGGAAAATTACAGCTAAACACAAACACCGCAAAAATGTAAAAATAGCCTTGGTCCCAAACGGACAGAAAATGGAAAAGTGCTGTGGTCATTAAGGGGTTAAAAAAAATCCTAACACTAACCCCCGAAGATTCACTTCCGGGAGAAGTCTTCATCCAAGCGGCGGATTTATTTAAATTATATTTATTTTAGGGGGTGTTAGGGTTAGGGTTAGACTTAGATTTAGGAGTTAATATATTTAATATAGTGGTGGTGACGTTGGCTATGGCAGATTAGGGGTTAATAAATGTAGTTAGGTGTCGGCAATGTTGGGGGCAGCAGATTAGGGGTTATTAAATATAATGTAGGTTGCGGCGATGTTAGGGGCGGCAGATTAGGGTTAATAATATTTAACTAGTGTTTGCGAGGTGGGAGTGCGGCGGTTTAGGGGTTAATATGTTTATTCTAGTGGCGACTATGTCCGGAGCGGCAGATTAGGGGTTAACAGGTAGTTTATGGGTGTTAGTGTTCTTTTTAGCACTTTAGTTATGAGTTTTATGCTACAGCTTTGTAGTGTAAAACTCATAAAATCTGACTTTAAAATGCGTTAGGAATCTTGGAGGTAGAGGGTGTACCGCTCCCTTTTTGGCCTCCCAGAACAGACTCGTAATACCAGTGCGATGGAAGTCCCATAGAAAAAAGGGTTTATGAAGTTTACGTAAGTCGGTTTGCGGTAAGGCCAAAAAAGTGTGCGGGCCCCTAAACCTGCAAGACTCGTAATAGCAGCGGTAGTGAAAAAGCAGCGTTAGGACCTGTTAACCTGCTTTTTTACACCTAATCTAATAGCCCTATCAAAATAAAAAAGCCCCCCCCCCAAAAAAAAAACCCTAGCCTACAATATACTACCAATGACCCTTAAAAGGGCCTTTTGTGGGGCATTGCCCCAAAGATAACAGCTCTTTTACCTGGCAAAAAAAAGATACAAATACCGCCCAACAGTAAAATCCAACACCCAACCAACCCCCCCAATAAAAAAAACTATCTAAAATAACCTAAGCTACCCATTGCCCTGCAAAGGGCATTTGTATGGGCATTGCCCTTTAAAGGGCATTTAGCTCTTTTACTGCCCAGACCCTAATCTAAAAATAAAACCCACCCAAAAACCCTTAAAAAACCTAACACTTACTCCTGACGATCCACTTACAGTGAAGGATCCATCCAGCCAGCAAATTCCTCATCCATGCGGCAAGAAGTCTTCATCACGGCGGCTTCTTCTATCTTCATCCAGCTGGAGCAGATCCATCCTGAAGACATCTGACACAGAGCATCCTCTTCATATGTTCGCCGCCGTACACTGATTCTTCAATGTAAGTGACGCAATCCAAGATGGCGTCCCTTGCATTCCTAATGGCTGACATATTTCAATCAGCCAATAGGATATAGAGCTGCTAAAATCCTATTGGCTGTTCCAATCAGCCAATAGGATTGAGCTCTCATCCTATTGACTGTTCCAATCAGCCAACAGGATTGAGCTCTCATCCTATTGGCTGTTCCAATCAGCCAATAGGATTGAGCTAAATACTATTGGCTGATTGGAACAGCCAACAGGATTTTAGCAGCTCTAATTCCAATTCACTGATTGAACTCTTTCAGCCAATAGGAATGCAAGGGACCCCATCTTGGATTGAAGAATCAGTGTACGACGGCGACCGTATGAAGAGGATGCTCTGCGCCGGATGTCTTCAGGATGGACCCACTCTGCGCCGGCTTAGTTTTTTTTATTTGGGGGGTTGGTTGGGTAGTGGGTTTTACTGTTGGGGGGTGTTTGTGTTTTTTTTGCCAGGTAAAATAGCTGTTATCTTTGGGGCAATGCCCCAGAAAAGACCCTTTTAAGGGCCATTGGTAGTTTATTGTAGGCTAGGTTTTTTTTTTTTGGGGGGGGGCTTTTTAATTTTGTTAGGGCTATTAAACTAGGTGTAAAAAAAATATTTTTGATAATTTGGTTTGCTATTTTTCGTAATTTATTTGTTTTTTTGTAACTTATTTGTTTTTTTTGTAATTTAGGACTTTTCTAGAATGTTTAATTTTATATTTAAATAATTTTATTAGGGTTCGGTTTTTTTAATATGTAGTTTAGTTTATTTAATTGGTAGTTTAATTTAATTGTAGTATAATAGTTAGGTTAGGTTAATTAATAGTTTAAAATTAGTTTATTTTAATTCTACAGGTAATTTTTAATTTATTTAAGATAGGGATGTTTGTAATTTTAATTTACAGTTAAGGGGTTGTTAGGTTTAGGGGTTAATAGCTTAATTTAGTTTTTTGCGATGTGGGGGGCTAACGGTTTAAGGGTTAATAGGTTTAGTTAGTGGTGGTGATGTGGGAGCCCAGAGGTTTAGGGGTTAATACGTTTATTTAGTGGTGGCAGTGGTGGGGAGCAGCGGAATAGGGGTTAATAACATTATGTAGGTGGCGGCGATGTTGGGGCCGGCAGATTAGGGGTGTTTAGACTTGGGGTTTATGTTAGGGTGTTAGGTGTAAACGTAACTTTTTTTCTACCATAGAAATCAATGGGGTATGCTTCATTCTCTTGCAGCATCGAACATAAGCTTTTGGTGCTTAAAGACTCCCATTGATTTTTATGGCATCCGCAGCCTCAAGGGTGGCAGATTGAAAACCAGGTACGCTGTATTGGAAAAGACCCGGGCGTACCTGTTAAATGTTTGATAAATGGGGAAAGTGTCAAATAGAGCCAAATGTGTATTCGGAACAACTGTAATGACGTAAGCATCAATCTGAGTCGGATTAAGATCACGGGATTGTATGTTATGTCACAAATTTCAGCATTTGCCTATCTTGAGGCTTTGATAACTAGGTCGGATCAATCTTGCAACAATTACGATGCAGAATTCCAGCGTATTTTTGGTTGACACTTTGATAAATAGGCCCCAATGGATCTTCTAAAGGAGACTAAATACACCAATTGCTGAAATAGTTCAAAAAAGGACTGATTTATTACCTAAAAAAACAAAAAACAAAAATATAATATATGCAGCCGTACACTGTTACTGTCTGTTTCATTAGACAATGTATGTCTTATTTACTAATGTTTACTACATTAGTCAATAAAAAGTCATGCCACTTATTACAATATGTTTCACTAATGACCTATGTAAGTTTTCTTAATTTTAAACATAGTGGGCTAGATTACAAGTGCCGCTGTAAATCTAAATTTTTCGTTAGCGAAAACACTGCTAGCATTAGGCTTTTTGCGCTTCTCGTATTACAAGTTGAGAAATTCATTATTTTGCGCTAGTGGTAGCTCGAAAATCACTAGTGGAGTTTTCTCAGGCACGTGCATGTGTTCCACCATAGAAATCAATGGAGAAAACAAGTTTGAAAAAAAAAAGACCCTTCTTGCGAAAACGAAAAAAAAAAGTGAGAAAACCTAACACCCTACACTTAGCCTAATAACCCCTAAACCACAATTCCTCCACATCACACACAATCTAAATAATCTATTAACCCCTATACCGTCACCCCCCCATCGCAAACTACCTAAATAAAATATTAACCACTAAATCTCCATTTCCCCAATAATAAACTAACATCTAAATCCCCTAACCTAACAGCCCTAACGTAGCCCAAATTAAAATACACATGAACAAAAAAATCTGCCTTAAAATAAAAATTAAAACTTACTTGTAAAATTAATGAAAATAAAAATACATTACAAAAATAAAAAATCCTAAAATTTAAAAAACAAAACAACCATTTATAAAAAAAACCATAGTATTACAAAAAATAAAAAAACCCTACCATTACAAAATAATTAAAAAAAAATACCATTACAAAAAATAACAGACAAAATTATCTAAAATAAAAAAATAATCCTATTCTAATACCCCTTAAAAAAAATCCACCCGAAAATAAAAAAAAACCCTATTCTAAAAATAAACTACCAATAGTCCTTAAAAGGGCCTTTTGTAGGGCATCGCCCTAAAGTGATCAGCTCTTTTGTTTAAAAAAACACTAAGCCTCTAACATTACAACCCCCAAAACCCCCAACCCCAAAATAAAAAAATAAAATAAAAAAATCCTAAACACCCCATTGCCCCAAAAAAGGGAATTTGGATTGGCATTGCCCTTAAAAGGGCATTCAGCTTTTTTGCTGACCAAAAAACTCACTAAAAACCCAATCTAAAAAAAACACCCCAAAAAAACTAACTCTAACGCCAAAGTGGGTACTCACCGATGATGATGGGCGGTACTCTATCTTCATCCTAGCAGAGCTCCATCTTCATCCATTGTGGGTCCATTCTCTTCCATCTTCATCCCCGCCACAGTCCATCTACTATCTTCCGCCCAGTGGCAGCAGCAAGGTCAGTTGCGATGTCGGTGGTCCTCATCAGACCTTCAACAGGGAGGTCCTCTTCATGTGGTCTCCAGCCGCACACTGAATAATGAATGCAAAGTACTCCTTTTATATAGGGGTACCCTTGCATTCCTATTGGCTGATTTGAATCTTCAAATTCTATGGGTTTGAATTTGTTTTTTGTTTTTTATTTAGATTAGGGTTTTTTGTTTTTAGGCAGCAAAGGAGCTGAATGCCCTAAAAAAGGCCCTTTTACGGGCTATTGGTAGTTTATTTTTAGAATATTTGTTTATGAGATATTAGAATAGGATTTTTTTTTTTTTTGGTAATTTAATTTGTTATTTTTTGTAATGGTAGGGTTTTTTTTTTTGTAATGTAATTTTTTTTTTTTTTAGTAATCTCAGGTCTTTTTTTTTTTTGGAAGCACAATATCCCGGAAAGAGCAGTGCAAGATAAAATCACTGCACTTTTCATTTTAACCTGTAGGTGTCACTGTTCCGTTATAGCTCAATGTAAATAATTACTGCGTTCCTCTCTGGACTTTCCTCCCCCTTCCTGAACTCTAGGAGACATAGCAGACTTGATATATATAGGTGAGATGTGCAGACTCCTAAACTTTATATATTGTGCAGACTCCCATACTCTCTATATTGTGCAGACTCCCAAACTTTATATTGTGCAGATTCTAATACTCTCTATATTGTGCAGACTCCCATACTCTCTATATTGTGCAGACTCCCATACTTTATATTGTGCAGACTCCCAAACTTTATATTGTGCAGACTCCCAAACTTTATATTGTGCAGACTCCCAAACTTGATATTGTGTTGACTCCCATACTTTATATTTTGCAGACTCCCATTCTTTATAGCTATAAAATGGTTATATATTTACAGTATCTCACAAAAGTGAGTACACCCCTCAAGTTTGTAAATATTTTATTATATCTTTTCATGTGACGACACTGAAGAAATGACACTTTGCTACAATGTAAAGTAGTAAATGTACAGCCTGTATAACAGTGTAAATTTGCTGTCCCCTCAAAATAACTCTACACACAGCCATTAATGTCTAAACTGTTGGCTACAAAAGTGAGTACACCCCTAAGTGGAAATGTCCAAATTGGGCCCAAAGTGTCAACATTTTGTGTGGCTACCATTATTTTCCAGCACTGCCTTAACCCTCTTGGGCATGGAGTTCACCAGCGCTTCACAGGTTACCACTGGAGGGAGTCATCTTCCACTCCTCCATGACAACATCACTGAGCTGGTGGATGTTAGAGACCTTGCGCTCCCCCACCTTCCATTTGAGGATGCCCCACAGATGCTTAATAGGGTTTAGGTCTGGAGACATGCTTGGCCAGTCCATCACCTTTACCCTCTTTACCTTTTTTAGCAAGGCAGTGGTCATTTTAGAGGAGTGTTCGGAGTCATTATCATGTTGGAATACTGCCCTGCGGCCCAGTCTCCGAAGGGAGGGGATCATGCTCTGCTTCATTATGTCACAGTACATGTTGGCATTCATGATTCCTTCAATGAACTGTAGCTCCCCAGTGCTGGCAGCACTCATGCAGGCCCAGACCATGACACTCCCACCACCATGCTTGACTGTAGGCAAGACACACTTGTCTTTGTACTCCTCACCTGGTTCTGAACCAAATAAGTTTATCTTGGTCTCATTGGAACATAGGACATAGTTCCAGTAAGCCATGTCCTTAGTCTGCTTGTCTTCAGCAAACTGTTTGTGGGCTTTCTTGTGCATCATCTTCAGAAGAGGCTTCCTTCTGGGACGACAGCCATGCAGTCTAATTTTATGCAATGTGCAGTGTATGGTCTGAGCACTGACAGGCTGACCCCCCACCCTGTCAACCTTTGCAGCAATGCTGGCAGCACTCATACGTCTATTTCCCAAAGACAACCTCTGGATATGATGCTGAGCATGTACACTCAACTTCTTTGGTCAACCATGGCGAGACCTGTTCTGAGTGGAACCTGTCCTGTGAAACTGCTGTATGGTCTTGCTCACCGTACTGCAGCTCAGTTTCAGGGTCTTGGCAATCGTCTGATAGCCTAGGCCATCTTTATGTAGAGCAACAATTCTTTTTTTCAGATCCTCAGAGAGTTCTTTGCCATGAGGTACCATGTTGAACTTCCAGTGACCAGTATGAGAGAGTGTTAGAGCGATAACATCAAATTTAACACACCTGCTCCCCATTCACACCTGCTCCCCATTCACACAGACCTTTTAACACTAATGAGTCACATGACACCGGGGATGGAAAATGGCTAATTGGGCCCAATTAGAACATTTCCCTTAGGGGTGTACTCACTTTTGTTGCCAACAGTTTAGACATTATTGGCTGTGTGTTGAGTTATTTTGAGGGGACAGAACATTTACACTGTTATACAGGCTGTACACTCACTACTTTACATGGTAGCAAAGTTTCATTTCTTCAGTGTTGTCACATGAAAAGATATAATAAAATATTTACAAAAATGTGAGGGGTGTACTCACTTTTGTGAGATACTGTATATACATATTTATGCATGCAAGGTTCATCTTATCTTTTTTATTTTATTTTTTCTCTCTCACTTTTTGTGATAACATTTTAAACTATTTCATAATCAGAGCACTGATACATTCTGAATTGGGGCAGGGAAGCATGGGGGTTGGGCACACGAGGGGGGCACCTCCCTGAAATTAGTTTTTGCAGGTTGGGATGTCTGTGTTAGGGGGTGTTAGGTTAGGGGGTTTTGATGATAGTTTATTCTGAATTGGGGCAGGGAGGCACGGGGGTTGGGCACACGAGGGGGGCACCTCCCTGAAATTAGTTTTGCAGGTTGGGATGTCTGTGTTAGGGGGTGTTAGGTTAGAGGGTTTTGATGATAGTTTATTACTTTGCGTTGTGGGGGGATGGCGGTTTAGGGGTTAATAGTTTATTTATGTAGTTTGCGATGTGGGTGGATGGTGGTTTAGGGATTAATAGGTTATTTAGATACTTTGCGTTGTGGAGGGATGGGGTTTTAGGGGCTAATAGGTTATTCAGATACTTTTCATTCTGGAGGCATGTCGGTTTAGGGTTAATAGTATTATTTAGTGTTTTCGATGTGGGGGATGGAGGTTTAGGGGTTAATAGTTTATTTATGTACTTTGCAATGTGGGGGTATGACGGTTTAGGGGTTAAAAGTGTAGTTTATGGGTGTAAGTGTACTTTGTAATGTATTTTTGTTATGCTTTTTGCAAATGTTTAATTTTGGAACACAGTTTACCACAGCTCTAAGATCGCGGTAAGAACTGAAGCGATTTCTCACGACTTGTAATACCAGAGGAAGAAAAATGGATTGCGAAAACCGTTTGCGCCTCACTTACAATCTAGCCCAGTATTTTGTAATTGAATTAGCAAAGAATACAAATTTAAATTGAAACTGTAAAAAAAAATCCTATATTCACTACTATAAAATATAACATCCAACATATTAAGTACACAATAAACTATAAAGTACTTTATTAGGCTTATGAAAATAAGAGTTTTATTCTTTTTAGTTTTTTTTTTTGTTTCTTATTTATTTTTGTATAATAGCAGGTCCATCCATTTAAATAGCTTCAATTTTAATTTATAATCTTTGCTATGTTAGAAAGGTCTGGTTAGTGGGCTGAGCAGTGCATATTTAAAGCGTAAGCAAAATATATAAAAGCTTTCTCGCTCTTCTGTCTGAGAAAACTTTTGTTTTAACCTCACCGTTAAAAAGCTGGTCTAGTTGGCCCAAATAGATATTTATAATGATTTTAATCAAAACAAATTAAATTATATAAAAACAAAGGTGCTTTTAAATGGCTTATGTTAAAGTTGTTAACATTTCTTAACTGATTTTTAAAATTATAACAGATGCAGCTACAATAAAGTTCACAAGCAGAAGATAAAGCAATAGGACAATTTCAAATTATCAGTAGATTTTATTTTCTGAGAAATTTGAAAGATTACTTCCATTTCCCTGCTCACTGTATCATGTGACATCAGTCAATTACCGACTCCTATACATACACACTGTGAACTCTTGCACATGCTCAATAGGAGCTGGGACCTCAGAAAGTGTGCATATAAAAAGACAGAGAACTAATTCATCATGAAAGTTTAATTTTGACTTTAGTGTCCCTTTAAAGGTTTTAGGTTATAAGATATACTATGTTCTATGGGAGTGAGTTTGTCACACGCCAGCATTTTGAGCTTCAGGTTCTATTTTATTATTATAAGGAGAACCTGTGTCTTGGAAATCTGGAAATTAAAAGTCCAACACTGATACACCTGCAGACTTATACACTCATCGCCAACTATTTGCAGTTGTTAAAGCAATCAGAGCATTTGACGAATATAATTCCACCTTTTTTTGTATGTGTTTATGCTGCCTTTAAAGGGACACTCAAGTCAAAATTAAACTTTCATGACTCAGATAGAGCATTTATTTACACTTTTTGAGTCACCAGCTCCTACTTAGCATGAGCAAGAATTCACAGAATATATGTATATGCATTTGTGATTGGCTGATGGCTGTCACATGATATAGGAGGAGTGGAAATAGACATAACTGAAATGCTATTGCATTGTCTTTTTATCATGTGTTTGTTGATTATGCAAATCTGTATTTACTGGTTCTTTAAGGGATATAGGTCTCTTTTTTGAGACAATGTCCCTCTATACATTAAGTGGTTAGGTAGGTGGCGAGTGAGAGCTAAGATGATAAACCAATGCAAACCAATTCTTGTTGAGAATACTGCAGAACCCTTAAATTACATAGCTAAATTGTAACACACAATAAAGGATGGCAGATTTTCTCATTCTATAGTGGTTTCTCCTAATTTCTGTTAAAGGGACAATAAACCCACATTTTTTCTTTCATGATTCAGTTAGAGCATGCAATTTTAAGCAACTTTCTCATTTACTCCTATTATCAATTTTTCTTCGTTCTCTTGCTATCTTTAATTGAAAAAGAAGGCATCTATGAGAAGGAGCCAGCCAATTTTTGGTTCAGACCCTGGACAGCACTTATTTATTGGTGCTGTCCAATCAGCAAGGACAACCCAGGTTGTAAACCATAAATGGGCAGGCTTCTAAACTTACATTCTTGCTTTGAAATAAAGATAGCAAGAGAATGAAGAGAAATTGGTAATAGGAGTAAATTAGAAAGTTGCTTAAAATTGCATGCTCTATCTGAATCATGAAAGAAAAAATTTGGGTTCAGTGTCCTTTTAACCCCTTAATGACCACAGCACTTTTCCATTTTCTGTCCGTTTGGGACCAAGGCTATTTTTACATTTCTGCGGTGTTTGTGTTTAGCTGTAATTTTCCTCTTACTCATTTACTGTACCCACACATATTATATACCGTTTTTCTCGCCATTAAATGGACTTTCTAAAGATACCATTATTTTCATCATATCTTATAATTTACTATAAAAATTTTTTATAAAATATGAGGAAAAAATTGAAAAAAACACACTTTTTCTAACTTTGACCCCCAAAATCTGTTACACATCTACAACCACCAAAAAACACCCATGCTAAATAGTTTCTAAATTTTGTCCTGAGTTTAGAAATACCCAATGTTTACATGTTCTTTGCTTTTTTTGTAAGTTATAGGGCCATACATACAAGTAGCACTTTGCTATTTCCAAACCATTATTTTTCAAAATTAGCGCTAGTTACATTAGAACACTAATATCTTTCAGGAATCTCTGAATATCCATTGACATGTATATATTTTTTTTTAGTAGACATTCCAAAGTATTCATCTAGGCCCATTTTGGTATATTTCATGCCACCATTTCACCGCCAAATGCGATTAAATACAAAAAATCGTTCACTTTTTTACAAATTTTTTCACAAACTTTTGGTTTCTCACTGAAATTATTTACAAACAGCTTGTGCAATTATGGCTTAAATGGTTGTAAATGCTTCTCTGGGATCCCCTTTGTTCAGAAATAGCAGACATATATGGCTTTGGCGTTGCTTTTTAGTAAGGCTGCTAAATGCCACTGCGCACTACACGTGTATTATGCCCAGCAGTGAAGGGGTTAATTATGGAGCATGTAGGGAGCTTTTAGGGATACTTTTAGCTTTAGTGTAGTGTAGTAGACAACCCCAAGTATTGATCTAGGCTAATTTTGGTATATTTCATGCCACCATTTCACCGCCAAATGCGATCAAATTAAAAAAAACGTTAAATTTTTCACAATTTTAGGTTTCTCACTGAAATCATTTACAAACAGCTTGTGCAATTATGGCACAAATGGTTGTAAATGCTTCTCTGGGATCCCCTTTGTTCAGAAATAGCAGACATATATGGCTTTGGCATTGCTTTTTGGTAATTAGAAGGCCGCCAAATGCCGCTGCATTTCACACGTGTATTATGGCTAGCAGTGAAGGGGTTAATTGTGTAGCTTGCAGGGTTAATTTTAGCTTTAGTGTAGAGCTCAGCCTCCCACCTGAAACATGAGACCCCCTGATCCCTCCCAAACAGCTCTCTTCCCTCCCCCACCCCACAATTGTCCCCGCCATCTTAAGTACTGGCAGAAACTCTGCCAGTACTAAAATAAAAGCTATACTTGGGCTTTTGTTTTGTTTTTTGGCATATTTACATATGCTGCTGTGTAGGATCCCCCCTTAGTCCCCAACCTAACTGATCCCCCACCAAACAGCTCTCTAACCCTCCCCCTCTGCCTTAATGGGCGCCATCTTGGGTACTGGCAGCTGTCTGCCAGTACCCAGTTTAGTAACAAATGTGCCTTTTTTTTTAAAAAAATTCCCTTTTCTGTAGTGTAGCTTTCCCCCCCCCCCCCAAGACCATCCCCCCACCCCTTCCAGATCCCTTAGCTGTTTATTTGTAATATTTTAAAACTTTTTATTTTAACTTTTCACAGCCTTATTTTTCCGTAGTGTAGCGGTACCCTCCCGCTCCCGCCCGTGCACACGCCCGCTCACCGCCCCCCCTGCACGCGCGCGCTCCTGTGCGCGCTCCCGACGGTTCCGCCCCCGATCCCACCCCCCTTCTCTCCACTCGGCACATCGATGGCCGCCCACCCGCCTCCCAGACTTGCTCCCACCCACCAACGATACCGGCCACCGATGTCCGGTGCAGAGAGGGCCACAGAGTGGCTCTCTCTGCATCGGATGGCCAAGGGGGGTTATTGCAGGATGCCTCCATATCGAGGCATCACTGCAATAACCGGAAAGCAGCTGGAAGCGAGCAGGATCGCTTCCAGCTGCTTTCCAGACCAAGGAGGTACGCCACACGTCCTCGGTCATTAACTGTATTTTTTTTTAGGACGTGTGGCGTACGTCCTTGGTCATTAAGGGGTTAAAGATGACATGTGAGGTCATCACACTTTCTTAAAGAGACAGTAAACACCTCAAATTTTTAATAGAAAATATTTATTTATGTGTAACGAAACAACTTTTCAGTAAGTTTTCATTATTCATTTCCCCCCATTTTTATGTAATAAATTCAGCAATTTCTAATCTTCAGAACATGAAATGCACCCTGCTGACTTTTCAAGACTAACTCTGTTGTACATCAGCTCTTTATTGGGTTTATTAGAGAACTGCAAAACAGCATTTTATACTGAATTTATGACAGTGGCTCATCTTCTTGTTTGTTGACTAAATATCAGATTAGCTCCTCCAAATAAGGCAAATGATGGGTGGAGTTTGGCTATTGAAAAATAATTTAGAGCTGCCTGATATGTCATTCTTAAGCAGCACAACAGAACTGTCAATTAATTACAAGGTGTTACTGTCTCTTTAAGGATGAAAAAAAATCATAGGTTTACGGTCACCCAAACACTGCCAGAAGTAAACATTTAACGTGTGGGAGTAAGCGCATGTATTACAAGTTGAAAATAAAATGTTTGCATGTGAGTGAAAGCCAACACGCGCTAACTTCAGGATATTGGATATCGCAGCTTCTTCTACCCATAGACTTCAATGGAGACCGTAAACTGGTAAAAAACCTAACACTTATCACTTGCGTGCTAAACCAACACTGCGTTAGACCAACTGCGCTAACCCGAAGGTAGTTATGAATATTTTACATTCAAATGTTCTTCGCATAGAAAAAAAGGTTCTATTTATTAAAAAAAAAAATAATAATATATATATATATATATATATACTATATATATATATATATATATATATATAAAAATTTATATACAAAGTGAGTCAGGTGCACTCTCACAAACAGTCCTTCAAGTGCCAGGGTGCTAGAATAGGAGTCAAATATGGCAAGCAGGAGACAGCACTCTCTGGTCTTAATAAACAAGTACATTTATTTAGTACTAAATAAATTTACTTGTTTATTAAGACCAGCGAGTGCTGTCTCCTGCTTGCCATATTGCCCTATAAATATATATATTTATATATATATGATAATTTTTAAAAATATATATATAAATATATATTACTATATACCTATACGTACATATTATATCTATTTAAAAATACATAGAACATTTTGCACTGTGTAAAGAACATTCGAATGTAAAATATTTATAGTATATACACAGTAGAACACATTAATAAATATTACAATTGAGTAAAAATATATTTTTTCAGATATTTGACTGGAAAGGGCTTCAGTGTGTATGTGTTTTTTTTCAGCCAGCTCAGCCCCATTGTTTCCTATGGGGAAATCGTGCACGAACACGTTTAGCCAGCTTACTGCTACCGTAAGCAATGCTGGTATTGAGGTGAGATGTGGAGCTAAATTTTGCTCTACGCTCACCTTTTGCGGCTAATGCCAGGTTTAAAAAAATCTGTAATACCAGCGTTGGCTTAAGGGAGTGGTGGGAAAAAAAGGAGATTAGCCCCGCAAACCTTACCAACAAAAACTCGTAATTTAGACGTATGTTTGTTTTTTATGTGTATATATTTATTTATGTATATAGCAGACAGAAGACAGCACTCACTGGACTTAAATAATACAAACAATGTTGTTTATTCAGTGACGTTTCGGGGAATGCTCCCCTTCATCAGACCCTACAGATATACACACATGTATACACATATACATACACATATTTAGGATACACGTTTATGTATATATATATATATATATATATATATATATATATATATATATATATATATATATAAAAAGGAAGGATCAGCGCTCAGTTGTTCCACCAAAAGGTAGGTAAGATTATTGCTGAGAAAGTGTGAATAGATTTCTACACCTAACTGTGAGGTATATACAGGTGAGATGTATATGTTCTCTGTAAGTTTGATGGGTGTAGGTATTTGAGCTGCTTGAACAAGTACGATTCAGTGTACCCCTAACACTGACAGAAAAAATAAAATACAAGCGAAATATCGAAAGAAGTTCAGCGCTACAAACACGTGGAATACAAATACAATGTTACTATGTCAAATTTACTGAATGTCTTTCAGATATGATAGACAATTGTTCTATCTATCCCACTGGTTCCTTATGAACCGATTT
The DNA here is from genome assembly GCF_027579735.1 of Bombina bombina. Taxonomy (NCBI): domain Eukaryota; kingdom Metazoa; phylum Chordata; class Amphibia; order Anura; family Bombinatoridae; genus Bombina; species Bombina bombina. The sequence continues at coordinate 1,169,734,454 of NC_069499.1, forward strand.
AAGACAAAGTCCGGTGAATATAAAAGTTCAACAATAGTAGTGCAATGGTTTGAATTGATAATAATAGGTAGAACTCAAATTACAACAATTGCAACAATGGTGCTGGGGGATAAGTGGTATACCCTTACCAGAGGGTACCTCAATCTTATGAGGTAATGTCAGCGCGTCTGTTTGGATTCTCTCCAGTCAGTCTTGGATTTTCCTCCTGTGTGTGAAGAGATCCAGGTCTTTACATTCGTGCCGACTTGTGTATGGTGCTTTCAATCTAGGAACTTCCTTGTCCTTTATATCACTGGCTTGGTATCTCCTCGTAGTAAGGTGGTTCCGTCTGGACCTTGGCTCTCACCGTATTTAAAGGGCTGGTAAATCATAGATTGAGTGTCAATTAGATGGTAAGGAAAATGAGTAGAGATCTTTCTACACTTTGTACCTTAATTACATATTTTGCAGCTGAAGCTCCTAAAACTGAGAAAGATCTTGGTGTGTTTTCAATCCTTATGTATACGATAGTACTCACAGATCTAGAAGTTTTCCCACACTCCCTAACTAGCTGAAAAGAGCCAGGGAGTCACAGGCCAACATAACTGTCTGATGTGTGCTCTGAGCAATGTAATGTGTTCCCATTACATTTACGGTGCTAGAAGTGTATGAGTATGCTGTTAATCTTAATATATCTTCCCATCCACTACTGGAAAATATATGTGTACACAAGACACTTGAGAAAACAGTCTCATTCAGTCAAATGTGGCAAGTCTATGGATATGTATTGTTCATTAATATCCACAATACTGGTTCCTGTGTGCTATGGAGAAGTAGGCTGCTCGTCTGAGAGAAGAAGAATGATCCCCCGCGGGGCGAGGTTCCTCTTAGAAATCTGAAAGAGTATGAGACAAGACAAGCGCCCAGGGGCACACTTCGTGTAATACGTTCAGATCATTTACTTATAATATAGCAGTGGGAAAAATCCGCTCTCACCTGGTTCAACCTCAACTTATGAGGTATGCAAAAAGCACTTCTGTTAGTGTACTCTCAGCTCTTGTAGTCCTCCTGTATGTCCTCAGGTCTCCAGTAAATCCGTGGAGTCTGCAGCGTATCCCTGGAACTCTGCAACCTTTATTTAAAGGGGACTGATGAACAAGCAGCCAGCAGTAACACGGAGCAGCAGAAGCTTTCAACAGTCCCCTTTAAATAAAGGTTGCAGAGTTCCAGGGATACGCTGCAGACTCCACGGATTTACTGGAGACCTGAGGACACGCAGGCGGACTACAAGAGCTGAGAGTACACTAACAGAAGTGCTTTTTGCATACCTCATAAGTTGAGGTTGAACCAGGTGAGAGCGGATTTTTCCCACTGCTATATTATAAGTAAATGATCTGAACGTATTACACGAAGTGTGCCCCTGGGCGCTTGTCTTGTCTCATACTCTTTCAGATATATATATATATATATATATATATAATATTATAGCCCTTTGCAGTCAAACACCTTGTCATATGCAATATAACTTTTAACACTTATAACTTTTTAATTAAAATTTGTATGAATTATTTTTATTAGTGTATATATGAGTGTAACACTTTATTTTAATGTATTTATGTTGTGTTTGGTGCAACTTTTTATTTAGCCCTAACCCTTTTGTGTTAGGTCTTTAGTTGCTCTAACCTGACCAGGGTAAATTTCATTTGTGCTTGTACGGTTGTGTTTACTTTCAACTTGTAATTTGCACGCAAGTTAACACCCTCAACTATTTACAGGGATGCTATTAATTTTAAGAATGGACCAACACTTGCAAAAGGACAGTTTTATTTGCTAAAATAGAAAATTAATATGAATGGCAAAGATAGAAAGAGAAAACTTTAAAAGTGTGTTCAAGTATATAAATGGCATAAATGTTAAAATTAAAATATTGGAAAAATTAAAAGGTTAGATTGGTAGGATTTACAATATTGACCAATTAAATTAGTTTCTTCTGAATATACAAAGGAGGAACTAGTGGCAGAGATAATCCAGCAAATTAGAAAGCTTAGGTCCCTACTAACAACGGAGATGATTTGAGATGAGAATTATGTAGAGACGTGATAATATTAAAGTAAAATGAGAATCATAGTTTCTTGCAGAATTACAGAACCAAACTGGCATTTTTCAGGGATGTTTATAATTTGGTCCAAAGGAGTTCAGAGGAATGTTTGATATGATGCAATTACCGGTGTGCAGTTGATATTATGTGCTACGGGGAACCTGGAGACGCTTTAAATTAAGCTCTTCTTCAGTGACGTGTGTAAGGCTGAAAGTTCAAACAAAACCAATTTGTGAACTGTAAACTGTTAAATCCCTGCTGACTATCAGCAAAGAAAAAATACAGACATCTATCACAAACAGCTATTTAAAACTCGCATATATATGAGGTGCTGCCAGAAGCACGAAGGTTCAGATGTATTTTACAGATAAAACATGCAAAATAAAAATATACATTGCCATATTCTTTTATTTTCCAGGGGAGGCTAAATCTTAAGTTTATTGACCCTTTAATATAAAAAGTTTAAAACCAGGTCTGTTGTCTCCTTAGAGATAGATACGGTCATGAACCATAACATTTGTAATATTTTATTTCTAGGATGCAACAGAGAGTCTAAGTGACAAGATAAAGACGTCTTAGCAGTGGCGTCACTAGGGGGGGGCGGGGGGGGCGGGCCGCACCCGGGTGACACCCACCAGGGGTGACACCAAAAAAAAAAAAAAAAAAAAATTTTTTTTTTTTTTTTTTTTTTTTTTTACATTTTATTGAAATTCAAAGAAATACAATGTTGAGATGCATAGATTTTTTTTTATTAGAGGGGCTGGCATTTGTGAACATTGGTGGGACTGGGGAAGATGTAGACACACAATTTTTTTGCCCCTTGAGCCAGTGCTGCAATTTCAACAAATAGTTTTCCCGGCTGCTTTTGCTTGTTTGTACTTTGCTTCTCCCCTGCCCAATTTCGCTATGAATGTTGTGGGCATGCCGTGGGGCTTGCAAAGTTGCGCTGCTAGCCTAAACCTGCCTGCCTATCTGTGCTCACTGCTCAGTGACATGTGGAGCAGTGGAGTCACTCACTGCTGTGCTGTCTCTCTAAACGGGAACTGGCAAATCATGAGGGGATGCCTGGCACCTGACCGCATGACTGTTTGACAGTGTCTTTAAAGTGAAGGAGCCACGTATGATGCCCACCAGACCATTACGGTTACGGTACACTAAGTGCACACTAAACAGGTAGGAGGGCGGGCGGGGGTCTGGGGGTGGGCAGAGTGCAGAGGTGATTGGCCATAAGAAGCGGTAGGCACGCGGCCCGGGGCTGTGCACTGACAGACTTGGAACAGAGTCAGAGAGCAGAATTTTCATAGTTTGCACCTAAAACTTTTCTTTAGTGATTTATTTTTAGAGTGCTCTGTTTATCTTTCATTTGAAGCTCTGCTGAGCCAGGGAGCAGCTCTAGGCATGAGCTTTATAATTAATGCAGTGCAGTTTACATATTTTGTATGTGTGTGTCTGAGTTTTTGTGTGTGTGTTTTTGTGTGTGTGTTTTTGTGTGTGTGTCTGAGTGTGTTTCTGAGTGTTTGTGTGTGCATCTGAGTATGTTTTAAGTGTGTCTGAGTGTTTGTATGTGTGTTTGCCTGTGTTTTTGTGTGTGTCTGCTTTCTGGGGGGGGGGGGTGACACCATAACTTACCGCACCGGGTGACACCAACCCTAGTGACGCCACTGCGTCTTAGCCTAATATAGAGTACAACCGGTCCATTATCAAAATAGTGATCTTAGAAACAGGTAAATTAATATTTGCTGGTCTTTTTCTTTTAAATAATTTATTGATTTACCTTGGAAGTGTGTATGAATCAGATTGTCTCCCAGCCTCTAATTCCACAGCCTACACTTCAGGATCCCTAGCTTTAAGGGCAAGTGTTATCCTGCTGTGCAAGCTTATTCAAACAACAGATGGTAATAATGATTACAATAACTTTTTATATGCTGAGGCATTTCCCTTGATTTTGGGTAACATATATAGGCAATAAAGCCCTGCAACTGTATCCAATGTCACGTACCAACAAAAAAGATGATAAAACAATGATAATCGTAAAAATGTTATCATAACAACTACTATATAATGAGTTAAAACAATATAATGCATGCACTTTTTTATTAGCAATCTGTAAAGCAAACAAGTTTAGAATATTAAAAGTTTTTTTTAATTTTATTTTATATGTAAATACAAATCACTTTGGCTCTCATCCCAGTCTGTTAGAAGAGCTCCTTAAATAGGTTTTTCTAATTTGAGGCCATTCAAAATAATCAGAAAACTTGATTTTTGTTGTTGTTTTCAAATATTGTCTGATACGTTAATTTGACAACCCTCAATATAGAATTTATCGGAAAATACTCTTAGCATATAACAAACTAGTTTTGAATATTCTTGCACGTGTTTAGATCACTTTAATAGATACAATCATGTTCTAGTTTAACAAAAGTTTAAAATATTTAAATTTTTTAAACGTGATGCATATATAGTTCCAGAGAATGCACCAAAAACATGTTGATAATGCAATTACTTGCATATTGATTGAGTGAAAAAGCATATTGTTCATATATAGATGATATTTGTGGGGGTTACTGGGAACCATATAGACAATATTACATTTTTTTATATATTAATAACAAAAAGGGATATGTGTTTTGAGATATGTACTCTGTGTTATAATATTATTGTTGTCAACTTAATTATATAATTTAAATTTTCACTCAAAATTGAAAGAGCAGGAAATGATTCATCTCAGTACTTAATCTATGTTTATTTTTGCCATTTCATTGAAGGATGACATATTGAAATTTGCTGGATCCCTAAGCTTATTGCTTTTTGCCCATGCCATAGCCAAACACAGCTTATGACTTATGGTTCTGCTTATGACTTAAGGCTGTGACAGACTGCAAGCGGAGCGGTGCACAGCGTGTAGATGCGGCTGTGCGCGCTCAGTGTGTCCTGCCTTTTCATCTCTGAGCACTCTGCTGCGTCAGGACGCGTAGCTGAGCGCTCAGAGATGAAATAATTGAACTTTAGAAGCGATGCGACGCGGTGCGAAGCAGCTGCATCGCCTCGCGCCGCATCGCTTGCAGTGTGTCACAGCCTTTATGCTTTTGGTTCTGCTATAGAGGTGTTGACATAATTGATGTAGCATTAAAATCACTGTTTATGCCATATATGTGACTGCTGTCTGTTGACAAATAATATAATTTTTTGACTAATTAATTACACGTTAATTAGTTATTAAAAATCATAATTAATAATCATTGAAACAAAGGCAGATACATTAATAAAAGTCTTTCCAAATAAGGTGGGTAAAACTAAAATCCAAGCGGCATTGGAAAAATAAAATGTGTATGTATAATTTCTGTTAATTTCTAGCATGTGCTTACAAAATATTTTTCTAGGAAGTAATCAAGATTTGTATGTCCTGCATCACCATGGTGGTATTTTAATATGTATGAATCAGTACAATACCTTAAATGATGGTGAAATGTGCTTATTAGAAAAAATGCATACACTTGTTTTTTTCAAACTACTTTTTTTAATTAAAGCCATAACATAATAGAGAATTATAATTTTTACCCAAATATAGTGATATTAATTTGTTTTCACAATTCCATTTGTTTATATTTGCAGTGGATGCAGGGCATGGGTGGAGAACATGGTTAGTAACACCCTATATCAAGGCTCAATGAAACACAACTGTAGCCTCACCCTTAGGATGGCAGCAGTTATTATTGAGTGCATGTTTGACATACTTAAAGTGAAGGTTAAGTTTCAGTTATTACACTATTTCCCCTGTAAATACTACCAAAATAAATGTGAGTTTAAGTCATCAAAATTTTCGAATCGCTATATTTATGTTTTTATTACCTTTTCTTTATCCGATTGAGCAGACTGTTAAAACAACCCGTTTTTTATTTCTTTTTTCTTAGCCCGGTCACGTTTTTTTCATGGCCAATTGAAACCTTGGCCGTTAGGCGGCCGTCAAATTACGTCACCGCCAAACTCTTCTAAATGCGCATGCGTTGGATTCACTTCCTACCTGTTAGTCTCAACGCGCGTTCCAGTTTAGCGTATGCGCTTTATTAGATTCCTAAGGCTACGTCTTGACAATTTACAAAGTTGCAACTGTATCTTGGGCTGCAGTCGTGTTGGATACATATTGTTATTGGAAAGAAATCCATTTCATTTATATTCTAAGTAAGTTTACATTTCGAAAAATTTAAACACATATTTTTTTGTTTTTAATTAAATTTAAAGTAGTTAAAAAAAAGTCCTTGTTAACCCTTCATCATCAGCACCAATGTCCATTAAAATTGGGTTTTTTTGGCTGTGGAATGTCCATTGCTTCCATAGAACAAAGAGTTAAGCTGCCACTAAGTGTTTTGCTATAATGTATAAGCGAATTCTATAGAGAATATACAATCACTTAACCCCTTGGGTGCCAGGGAGGGTTGTAACATCCTCTACCACCCAATAACTAGAATCCTGTTATTAACCCTTGCGCTGCTACAGTCCAGGTCTCATTTACCCTTTGGCACCCAACGGGTTGCAATGCTAAAAAGAAGCAGTCATTAACCCCCGCTGCGGCTTTCTGGGGTTTGGCTGCACTTTTGGCTGCTTTCTTGGGACTCTTTTTTCGGGGCAGCTGAAGCCTTTTTAGCGGGTTTAGCCGGTGGGGGGCTCGGAGCCTTCTTCTTCTTGCCCCCGAGGGACAAGCACTCTAGTTTGGCTTTGTTGAGGCGGAACAAGCCTTGGCCCCCACGCCCTTGACCTGCAGGAGGGTGTTGTTCTGCACCAGCGCCTTGATGGAGTACTTGAGGTAAGTGCGGACGTTCTTCTTGCCCAGGTTGCGGATGGTGAAATTGGCCCAAGAAGCCGCACACCCCAGCCAGGGAGAGCAGCGGCAGAGGGCAGGCGTGGGGTTTGGCGTGGGGTTTGGGGGGCTATAAACACACTTTATTGGGGTTTGTCGGAGATGTGACTTACCCTCCATGACAGAGGACACCGGGGTGCTCAGTGCTGCGCTGTCCCGGGTGCAGCAAACCCACGGGGGATATAAATAAAGCGAGTTTCATTTGGTGCAAGTAACACAGCTAGCTCCAACGTCATGATGGCGAACTGGGGGACAGTGCGGAATACACACGGGGGTGCGTGGGGCAACCAGACACAGACTTAGCAGAGGGGCAGAAGTTCCCCGAAACGTTGTTGTGTTTCATGTCATAAAAAAATAGAATAAAACATTTACCTGAGTGGTTTGTTTATGCAGCTATTTGTGGGGAACAAGTATTAGTATTTAATAAGTAACGGGTTTGTACGGAATGTAACCAGACTCAGGGCACAGGGAGCATTAATTGTGTCTTATTGCCCGATACTGTAACAAGGGACCGAGCACATTATATGATCCCACAGTGTAACCTCCCACAGGAACCCACACACCAGAGAGACCGTTAGATGAGTCAATTCCTCTCTGTGATGGGGACACTGGGCAGTGGTACCCGGACTGCCACAACCCATAGGTCCGTGTAATAGAAACATTGTACGGGGGGGCACGAGTGAAGCATGTTCTACTTTAGTAAAGGTGACATATATAGGTGATTTGTACGCTCTATAGGGCTTGTTTGTATTTTCCATTTCTGTGACTAAAAAAAATCACCTTGTCATACAAATGCAAGAAAGTTTCACACGTGAAGCTGGTTTAGCACACAATGCTCATCTTTGTCTGTCATGTCACACTGTCACCCTCATGCCCAATAACCTGTCACCTATAAGGCCGATTTGTCACTAAACACTTTGGTACTTTAGCTATTGCAGTTGGGGTTTCCCCCTATGTGCCCTGCAGGATGCCACCTTATTGAGTCACCATTTTACCAACAAGTAAGGGGCAATGAGAAGGTGAATTATTATTGTTTTACATATTGGGAATTAACGGAAAAAACAGCTTGCAGCCTTCACACTTCGTCTAACAACATAGTAATGAATGAATACTATGTTGCAACTATTATTCACGCCTGCGCTTTAGCTCTAACATTTTTTAGGCCACGCAGGCGCAAATCCAATTGACGACGAATGGTGCGTGTGCGCAATTGCTCCGGCAAATGGGAACGCGCTTTTTAATGACGTACAGCGTGGGTGGGACCGCTCTGTACGTAATCTACTGAATAATCCGGAAATCAATGGAGGGAGGAGCGACGAATGGCCGGGACAGTAAATATAAAATGTTTATAAACCAATAATATATATACAAATCTAAAAAATGAATTTCGCGATCATGGTATTTAGTACATAAGTAATATATTATATCCAACAAAAATGCAAAACTTTACCTTCACTTTAAATCTGTTTTGCTGTTTTGATCATTCTGATAAGACCTTACAATATTCTCCCAAGGTCATTAAGATTATTGTTTTCTGATTATAGCATTACCTTGCATACAAAAAATACATTGTATTGTTTAAATGGAAACATTTTTTATCTGATTTTTTTAAACCGAAATATGCCTGACAACGGGATCTGAGTTTCGTGAAAGCTTGCAATGGTTTCCACTATAAGCTATTAAAGGTATCCCCTCTATATTACTTTTGTTATTTTCTTACAAAAGGATTTTTACGTCACTTTTAATAAAAATAAAAATGTAATAGTTGAAATATAGTCTTTGCTTGTCCAGTATATAACAATATTGATGAAAATGGATACTGACAGTATATATTTTTTTACTAAAATGTTGCTTTTCATGCCCAAAACTGCAATGTGTGAGAGTGCCGAGCTAAGTGTGAATTCACAGCACGTCTCCTACACTTACTTGACAGACTCAGAGTCACCCTTTAAAAGCAAATGTGACCCAAGCATGGATAAGAGGTCACAATCATTTTTGATGTTTGAGCAGCAACCTGCAGTTCAGCGAGTGCAGATACTTCAGACCGTCTGAGAAATGTGTCCACTATGGTATCAGTGAATTTATGTCTTTGTGATCATTAACTCCACACTGGAACAGATAGGAAAGGTAGAGAATGTGAGACTAAGTTAAAGACACCCTTTACTGCTATGGACCATCTATAACTGTAAGATATATAACACTTCACACAACAAGTTGTATAGTTTAATCACTTGAATAAGCATTTAAATAAACCTGAGTGTTTAACCCCTTACAGGAGCAGAAACATATATAAAACTCTTTGAGGAAATGACATGCTTTCTGTGGTTGTGTGAAAAAATGAACCTTGTATGCAGCTGAAATCTAACCAGGAATAATAAATGTATTATTCTTGATACCATATCGAGTATTTACCTTTTAGGAACATTCTTTTGTGATTTAGACAGAGCATACCATTTTAAGAACAAGTTTCCAATTTACTACTATTATTAATTTTGCCTAGTTCTCATGTTATTCTTTGTTGAAGAGATGCATAGGTAGTTGTCTGGAGCACTAAATGGCAGGAAATAGTGCTGCCGTCTAGTGCTCTTGCATATGGATAACATTCTTACAAAATGCTGGGTTTCATGTCCCTTTAAGGGTTAGCTATTGAATATATAATAAATAATAATAATAATAATAATAATAATAATAATAAGACTGAGAAGGTGGTGCTGTTACATTTTACTCATTTTGTTAGCCCTTGTTTCATCAACAAATCTGAAAGATTATCCCATCTTTAGGTACGCTTTGTTGAAAAAAATAGCAATGCACATGGGTAAGCCAATCACACAAGGTATCTGTGTTCAGCCACCAATCAGCAGCTACTGAGCCCATTTAGATATGCTTTTCAACAAAGGATATCAAGAAAAGGAAGCAAATTGGATTATTATTATTATTATCAGGTATTTGTAGAGCGCCAACAGATTCCGCAGCGCTGTAAACATAGTCAATATACAGGATAGCTTTTTCAGGGATCAAGTGGGTAGAGGGCCCTGCCGAGAGTTTCACTGTTGTAGTCGGCTCTTATGAAGGCAATCTGCAAACAGCTGGGCTCATAGGCTTACATTCTAATGGGTTCAAGGGTAAAGCAATGGTGTTAGGAATAATATAAGTAAATTGGAAAGTTGTTTAAAATTGCATGTTCTTTCTGAATCATGAGATGAAAGAATTGTGTTTCATGTACTTTTAAGATTATAAGTCTGATGGATGACTGAACAAAGTCAACTGGCTGAAGATGCCTTGGACAAAATATTGTTCTGCCTAGGTCTGAGAATGAAATTACGCCCCCCCCCCCCCCCCCACCCTCCAGGTGTGGCAATACTAATTAGCATATCAACCTACTAGTCTGGCCTCTGACTGTACTAAACCTGCCTGCATGCATGCAACCAATGCTTATGCACAATTGTCCAATAAGTAGGATGGAAGTTAAAGAAGAGATGACCTTGTCCCACCTTGTATGTTGCCCCTGACCAGTTCTGTGTCTTTGTGCATGATGAGGTTATGCTGCTGGCAACCTGTGACTTCCCCCACAAAGACAGAGGACAGGAGTGGTCTGGGTCTGACAGTGAATGATTTTTTTATCATCTCTAAATTAGTTAATTTGCTATTTTTTGTGTTTTTCATGCAGTTTTTTTTATTAATATACAATTTGCCAAAAAATGTCCAAATCCAGTAATATACTGTACTTTAATAATAGTCATATAGCACTGTTAAATGTTCCTTAAACTCAAATAATAATTATCTATAAAAAGGTATAATTTGTTAATGAAAAAACTTTACTATGCATTTACTTTGTTTTATTTGTTTTTCCTAGATTTTTAATCTGATTATTTATTCTTCAATTGCCTCTTCAGAACTTTGACTTTCCAATGTGTTGTACATCAATTGCCTGATATGTACTGGTTGCACCATAGGAGATACACTAAATAAAACTCAAGAGGTTTTTCAAGGTGTGTTTCCCTGCACTACAAAACAATGCAAATGTAGCTAACAAAATGACAATCAAGTTATTTAAAAATATTTTGTATTTAATGTCTTTAAATCTTTGCAAAGAAACAGACTAGGGACAGATGACTGGGGATCCGGTGGAGAAAGTCAACAATTATTTGCTGCCTGAATAACTAGGTTTGAAAATATAGTGGTTGATCTCAATCTCTCATTTAATAATTATCTTCATGTTAATGGCTGCAGATGAGCCCTTTTTAAATGTGACACAATCAGTCATTTTCATTGGTTATTGGAACCAACATTATTGGTTTAAAATAAAACAAACCGCACAAAGCAGTTTTTAGGGGTTAAAAGTGGCCGGTGCCTTTACATTGTGGTCTATGGGTAACTGTGTGTTCCCTGTAAATATATATGCTTATATACATATATATTTAAGTTTTAATATGTGTATAGACACATATTAACACATAAATATATATTTATATATTCATGTACATATATATTTACTATCTGCTGCCCATCGCTGCACGACTTACCCCCTTCCCTGCGCTAGGTTCTCATGCCATGTCTAGCACATTTGCGTGCGCTGGTATTACTAAGTGGAGCACTAAAATTGCCTTAGCGAAAGCAATATTTTGTGCTTCACTTGTAATGTAGCCTTGTATTGGAAGTATATATGAATCCACCACCCTTTCTGTAAAAAGATGGTTCCTCATATTTCTTCTTAATCTGCTACTCTCTGATTTAAGATTGTGTCTAAGTTAAGTCTGTGATCACAATACAATTTCTTGTTAATTATCAACACATTTTCAAAACCATTTTTCACTTTGAATTTCACAACTAAAAATAATTTTACAAACCCCCTGATAACACTTTTCAATTTATTACCAGGTACTCCAAAATAATAAAAAGTTTTATTCTAATACAAGTTAGCAAAATAAAAAACCCAACAAACAAACACACATACCCACTGGAGTCTGTACCTGTTCAAATCTCTTAGAGAGACTTAAACACATACACTATGCCAAATGTATGTTCACAGCTGATCAATAATACACCTATGTGAGCTTGTTGGACATCCAAAGCCATGGACATTAAAGGGACAGTCTAGTATAAATTAAACTTTCATTATTCAGATAGGACTTTTAATTTTAATCAACTTCCCAATTTACTTTTATAATCAAATTTGCCTTTTGCTCTTGTTATTCTTAGTTTAAACTAAACATAGGTAGGCTTATATGCTAATTGCTAAGCCTTTGAGGGCTGCCTCTTATCACATGCTTAACACAAAGAGACAGACAGTATACGTGGGACATATAGATAACACTGTGTTCAGGCACAGAAAGTTATTTAAGATTTAGCACAAAACAATGCTAAATTTAAGACAATAGATAATAAACAGTCACAGTCATGTGATCAGGGGGCTGGAAGAAGGTTCTTAGATACAAGGTAATCACAGAGGTAAAAAGTATATTAATATACCTGTGTTGGTTATGCAAAACTGGGGAATGGGTAATAAAGCGATTATCTATCTTTTAAAACAATAACAATTCTATGGTAAACTGTCCCTTTAATATGAAGTTGCCCATCCTCTTTTATGGCTATAACAGCCACAACTCTCCTGGGAATGCCTTTCACAAGAATTTGGAGTGTGTCTGTGAGAATTTGTGCACATTCAGCCTAAAGAGCATTTGTGAAGTCAGGCACTGTTGTTAAATGAGAAGGTCTGGCTCACAATCAGTGTTCTACTTCAAAGGTGTTTAATGGGGTTGCGGTCAGGCCACTCAAGTTCCTTCACACCAAACTTGTCAAATCATGTCTTCATGGACCTTGCTTTGGGCACAAGGGTATAGTTATGCTTGAAGAACTACCTAATTGCCTAAAATGGTTTTGTATCATTAGATGATCCCTCACTGGAACTAAGGGGCCAAGCTCAAAGCCTGAAGAACAGCCCAAGAACATACCTCCTCCACCAAACCTTTATAGTAGATGCTTTGCATTCCAGTATGTAGTGTTCATCCTGTCATCCACCACATCCAGATCCTTCCATCAGACTGCCAGATAGTGATGCGTGAATTATCACACCAGAGAACACGTTTTCACTGCTGCACATTTTCACTGCCAATAAAAGATCAAACTTGTAATCAACCCCTAAGTCCCTCTTATGCAGTCACAAGGATTTCTTTCTCCTTGCTTAATAAAGCAGAACAAAATGAGCAGTTGTTCTAAACTTACATGACATTGTCAATACATATAATGATCTATGTTACAGGCACATTAAGCACCAGATTACAAGTGGTGCACTAATGATAGTGCGGGACACGATAAGCAATATCGCTGGACCACGTAATAATACAAGTCCATGGTGAGTACTATTAACCATAGAAGGTTTAGCGTGGCTGATATTGCTCGAGTGGAACCAATGCTTTCAATGTATATCGCAACCATTATTATTATTGGTTATTTGTAGAGCGCCAACAGATTCCGCACCACTAATCATGCTAAATAGCGCTCCTATTACAAGTTAAAAGTTACAGGTTGTGTTCGAGCAAAAGCTGAAACGGCATTAAAATGTTTTTAGCACGACTTGAGACCTGGGCCTCTAGTTATCAAAGTCTGGTGGACCTGATCCGACAGTGCGGATCAGGACCGCCAGACTTCGCTCAATACGGCGAGCAATACGCTCGCTGTCTTCAGCATTGCACCAGCAGCTCACAAGAGTTGCTGGTGCAGCACCGCCCCCTGCAGACTCGCGGCCAATGGGCCGCCAGCAGGGGATGTCAATCAACTCGATCGTACTAGATCGTGTTGATTTCCGGCGATGTTAGTCCGCCTGCTCTGAGCAGGCAGACAGGTTGTAGAGCAGCGGTCTTTGTGACCGCTGCTTCATAACTGCTGTTTCTGACGAGCCTGCAGGCTCGCCAGAAACACGGGGCATCAAGCTCCGTACGGAGCTTGATACATATGCCTCCTGAAGAAAAGTGTAAGGGTTAAAAAATATTTTTCACCAAACACAAAAACATATTAAAATAAAGTTTCACCAAACACATCAAAAACATATTAAAATAAAGTGTTTCATTCATGTATACTGTTTTTATTAAAAATATCATTTAAATATTAATAAAAAGTGTTTAAAATGATTAAAAAGGGATATAGAATATTGCAAAGTGTTTGACTGGGAAGGGCTTAAATGTGTCATTAAAATCCTCATTGTATGCAGTGAGCCTTGTGTGTGGTCCTATCACATCATTAGCATGTAAGTCACAGAGCTCAGAGATAGTCTAGTTGATTGCTGTACATGCATGAGGGATTATGCACAAGCATAACAGACCCATTCAGTTTAAATTTACTAAAATATTTAATTAGCATAAAATCTAGTAAATTGTTTTTTTTCTTCCATATACCTAATAATATATATTATTATTTACTTATTTTTTTCTCAAAAGCTGCATTTTACTTCTATCATAAACTACTTTCTTGATAAAGGGGTAATAGTCAGTACCGATGGATGCTACTTTCATAACCAGTCTCATGAAAATGAATAAGGGTCATGTTTTTCATGCATATGCAAACAAATAACTAAAGCTTTAATAATTGAAATATTGAAAACATTTTTTTTAATACAGTAGTTGTATTTAATGGGGCATATGTTTTCTTTTTTCTTTCAATGATGATTAGAGTCTATAGGAATTCCATAACATGTGGGATATACTTCCCGCAAGCTGAGGAAGCTGAGAAAGCTGAGAGCCCACATAAGAGCTTTAATCCCTTACCACCTCCCCTCTCTACTCAGCTTACTCTTGACCTTCCAGGAGGAAAGGCTGAAGATCAATGTGCTTCTGCTATTTGATAAGAAAAATGGATTTCATGGGAGCTTAAACCAATGTGAGACCCTTAACCCTTGATGCAGATTCATTCAGTGATCATCAGAAAGATTTCAGCACACTGATTGAGACAGGCGCATAGAAATACCTTGTTATCTGCTCAGCATCTCCCTATGGGATTTCAGCCCAAACTACCTTTAAACTTTGTGGCGACATATCCCTTATCCTCCCGCTGTGGGAATCCAGGTATTTCCTCTCAGATCTTCTGCTGTACATGTACAAGCACTGGACGGGCTCTCTATTGGATACAGCAACAGTCATCATAAACACAAAGGAAACAAGGATGCCAAAATGTCCTAGCACAGTCTGTATTAAACCGGTATGAAATAGTGAACAGGATACTTACAAAATGAGAGCACCTCCAGGTGCTCTAATAGCAAGCTGGAACTTCCCAGCCATCCAGCTGACTGGTCACAGGTAGCAGGGTAGAAAGATATTCAAAGTGGCAGGATACACAGATACTCCAATATTCATTCATTAGATGAGGTGAAATTGCATTAAAATCTTTAATAAAAACTTAAAGGCAACGCGTTTCTCAGCCTCGCAGGGTTGTTTCATCAACTGTGCTAATTGCAAGGAAAATAGTTTGCAAAATCTGTTGCATGCTGGAATAGAGTGCAGCAATGTTAATAATGATTTTATTGCATCTACACCTTGCCACAAAGATCCATGTTATTGTTGACATCTGATGAATATTGGAGTACCTGCGTATTCTGCCACTTGGAGTACCTTTGTATCCTGCTACCTGGGAGAAGACTGATATTTGTCGGTTAGCTCCAATCATTATTATATGTAACTTAAAGTGAGGGTAAATCCAAGCATATTACAAACGCTAGTATTTACCATCACTAAAATTAAATGGAGGTTAAGTGATCAAAAAAACTCCGGCCGCCCACGACACATCAATCTCCTTCAATGAGGTGACGTTTATACCTCTAAAATTTTAGCCGTGCGTATCAACTGACAGTGTTCTGTATGCACGGCTATTGATTTAGAGGTGCAAGCTGCAACTCATTGGTAGAAGACCAATATGCCATACTCCTTCCCCCAATGTTTTTTTTCAGACTTATATTATATTAGTTTGTATTAAAAGAAGTAAACTAAAACTAAAATGTGCAACAAAAACCACACACAACAGTGATAATAATACAGACCATCCATAGTGAAAAGAGTCTTTAATGGAAACAGTCCCACAAATACAAATAGTCCAAACGATGTTCTTGTATAAAGAAGGGTACTTGTCTGGTACAGAAAGACTACAGATATGGTGTGGTGCTTCATGCGGTCTGTAACAACGGACTATCACACACATAGAGGCCTACCTATCAAGCCATCAACTGTGCTGCATTCACCGGGACCAATACGCTCGCCTAACATTGCCTAACATTGCGGCCGCGGACCTGAATATGATACCCTTATTTATAAAAAAAGCTGTCAAAGAGCCACGCACCAAGAAATGGACGATGAGCATCGAACTGTTGTTAACTAACAGTCATCGATCTCGCTGCTATTCGGCTTTTTCCCAACTTTATTTATACCCTGTCACTAAACACCGCCACTATACTAAAATGTTTAACCCCTATCCTGCCACTCCTGGACCCCTCTGCAACTAAATAAAGTTATTAACCCCTATCCTACTGCTCCCGGAGCCCACTGCAACTCTAATAAAGTTATTAACCCCTATCCCTCCGCTCCCGGAGCCCACCACAACTAAATAAATGCATTAACCCCTAAACCACTGGCCTCCCACATCACTACCACTTACTAAACCTATTAACCCCTAAACCTCCAGCCCCCCACATCGCCATAAACTAAATTAAGCTATTAACCCCTAAACCTAACAACCCGCTAACTTTACATTAAATATTAACTCATCCCTATCTTATAATAAATTTTAACTTACCTTTAAAATAAACTATATTAAACTACTAATTAACCTACCCTAACTATTATCCTACAATTACATTAAATTATATTAAACTAATAAATAACCTACCCTAACTATTATACTAAAATTACATTAAACTAATAATTAAATTAACTATATTACATATTTAAAAACCTAACCCTACTCAAGTTATTTAAATGTACTATAAGGAATTACTAAGTTACAAAAAAATAACAACTAAGTTACACAAAAAAAACCCTACAGATCGCTAGATTACAAGTTTTGCGGTAAGAGGGGTGCGGTGCTAACTTTCATGTTATTGTCACCACTCACTTACCTCCAAGCTGGTATTACAGGTTTTCATAAACCCAGCGTTAACAGGCAAGAAGTGAGCATAGAGCAAAATTGAGCTCCATACCGCACTCCAGCGTTGAGCTGGTTGTACGTGCTCGTGCACAATTTCCCCATAGACATCAATGGGGAGAGCCGGCTGAAAAAAAGCCTAACACCTGGAATAAAGCAGCGTAAAGCTCCGTAACGCAGCCCCATTAATTCCTATGGGGAAACAAAATTTATGTTTACACCTAACACCCTAACATAACCCTGAGTCTAAACACCCCTAATCTTACACTTATTAACCCCTAATATGCCGCCCCAGACATCACCGACACCTACATTATACTTATTAACCCCTAATCTGCCGCTCCAGACATCGCTGACACCTACATTATACTTAGTAACCCCTAATCTCCCGCCCCAATGTCGCCGCAACCTACCTACACTTATTAACCCCTAATCTGCCGCCCCAACATCGCCGCCACTATAATAAACATATTAATCCCTAAACCGCCGCACTCCCGCCTCACAAACACTATTTAAATATTATTAACCCCTAATCGCCGCCCCTACATACATTTATTAACCCCTAATCTGCCGCCCCAACTTCACCACCACTATACTAAAGTTATTAACCCCTAAACCTAAGTCTAACCCTAACCCTAACACTCACTAACTTAAATATAATTAAAAGAAATCTAAAGAAAACTTACTATCGTTACCTAAATAATTCCTATTTAAAACTAAATACTTACCTGTAAAATAAACCCTAAGCTAGCTACAATATAACTAATAGTTACATTGTATATAGCTTAGGTTTTATTTTTATTTTACAGACAAGTTAGTATTTATTTTACTAGGTAGAATAGTTACTAAATATTTATTAATTATTTACTAACTACCTAGCTAAAATAAATACAAATGTTACCTGTAAAATAAAACCTAACCTTAGTTACACTAACACCTAACCTTACAGTACAATTAAATAAATTACCTAAATTAAATACAATTAATTACATTAAATACAAATACCTAAATTACAAAAAAACAAAACACTAAATTACACAAAATAAAAACCAAATTACACAATATTTAAACTAATTAACCTAATCTAATAGCCCTATCAAAATAAAAAAGCCCCCCCAAAATAAAAAAAAAAACCTCTAGCCTAAACTAAACTACCAATAGCCCTTAAAAGGGCCTTTTGCAGGGCATTGCCCCAAAGAAATCAGCTGTTTTACCTGTAAAAAAAATACAAACAACCCCCAACAGTAAAACGCACCACCCACACAACCAAACCCCCAAATAAAACCCTTACTAAAAAAACCTAAGCTCCCCATTGCCCTGAAATGGTAATTTGGATGGGCATAAAACCCACCCAATAAACCCTTAAAAAAACCTATCACTAACCCCTGAAGATCCATTTACAGTTTTGAAGAGCCGACATCCATCCTCAACGAAGCCGGGAGAAGTCCTCAATGAAGCGGCAAGAAGTCCTTAACGAAGCCAGGAGAAGTCTTCATCCAAGCTGGGAGAAGTGGTCCTCCATACGGGCAGAAGTCTTCATCCAGACAGCATCTTCTATCTTCATCCATCAGGCGCGGAGCGGGTACATCTTCAAGACATCCGACACAGAGCATCCTCTTCTTCTGATGACTACCGACGAATGAAGGTTCCTTTTAGGGACATCATCCAAGATGGCGTCCCTTAGATTCCGATTGGCTGATAGAATTCTATCAGCCAATCAGAATTAAGGTTGAAAAAATCTTATTGGCTGATACAGTCAGCCAATAGGATTGAGCTTGCATTCCATTGGCTGTTCCAATCAGCCAATAGGATTGAGCTTGCATTCTATTGGCTGTTCCAATCAGCCAATAGAATGCAAGCTCAATCCTATTGGCTGATTGGATCAGACAATAGGATTGAAGTTCAATCCTATTGTCTGATTGCATCAGCCAATAGGATTTTTTCAACCTTAATCGAAATCTAAGGGATGCCATCTTGGATGACGTCACTTAAAGGAACCTTCATTCGTCGGGAGTCGTCGTAAGAAGAGGATGCTCCGCGCCAGATGTCTTGAAGATGGACCCGCTCCACGCCGGATGGATGAAGATAGAAGATGCCATCTGGATGAAGACTTCTGCCCGTCTGGAGGACCACTTCTCCCGGTTTGGATGAAGACTTCTCCCGGCTTCATTGAGGAATTCTTGCCGCTTCCTTGAGGACTTCTCTCGGCTTCGTTGAGGATGGATGTCGGCTCTTCAAAACTGTAAGTGGATCTTCAGGGGGTTAGTGTTAAGATTTTTTAAGGGTTTATTGGGTGGGTTTTATTTTTAGGTTAGGGTTTAGGCAGAAATTGAGCTAAATGCCCTTTTAAGGGCAATGCCCATCCAAATGCCCTTTTCAGGGCAATGGGGAGCTTAGGTTTTTTTAGTTAGGGTTTTATTTGGGCGGTTGGTTGTGTGGGAGGTGGGTTTTACTGTTGGGGGGTTGTTTGTATTTTTTTACAGGTAAAAGAGCTGATTTCTTTGGGGCAATGCACCCTGCAAAAGGCCCTTTTAAGGGCTATTGGTAGTTTAGTTTAGGCAAGGGTTTTTTTTATTTTGGGGGGGCTTTTTTTTATTTTGATAGGGCTATTAGATTAGGTGTAATTAGTTTAAATATCTTGTAATGTGTTTTTTTATTTTGTGCAATTTAGTGTTTTTTTTTTGTAATTTAGGTAATTGCATTTAATTTAGGTAATTGTATTCAATTTAGGTAATTTATTTAATTGTACTGTAAGGCTAGGTGTTAGTGTAAGACAGGTTAGGTTTTATTTTACAGGTAAATTTGTATTTATTTTAGCTAGGTAGTTAGTAAAAAGTTAATAACTATTTAGTAACTATTCTACCTAGTTAAAATAAATACAAACTTGCCTGTAAAATAAAAATAAACCCTAAGCTAGCTACAATGTAACTATTGGTTATATTGTAGCTAGCTTAGGGTTTATTTTATAGGTATTTAGTTTTAAATAGGAATTATTTAGTTATTAATAGTAGGATTTATTTAGATTTCTTTTAATTATATTTAAGTTAGGGGGTGTTAGGGTTAGGGTTAGACTTAGGTTTAGGGGTTAATAACTTTAGTATAGTGGTGGTGAAGTTGGGGCGGCAGATTAGGGGTTAATAAATGTATGTAGGGGCGGCGATTAGGGGTTAATAATATTTAAATAGTGTTTGTGAGGCGGGAGTGCAGCGGTTTAGGGATTAATATGTTTATTATAGTGGCGGCGATGTTGGGGCGGCAGATTAGGGGTTAATAAGTGTAGGTAGGTTGCGGCGACATTGGGGCGGGAGATTAGGGGTTACTAAGTATAATGTAGGTGTCAGCGATGTCTGGAGCGGCAGATTAGGGGTTAATAAGTATAATGTAGGTGTCGGTGATGTCTGGGGCGGCATATTAGGGGTTAATAAGTGTAAGATTAGGGGTGTTTAGACTCAGGGTTATGTTAGGGTGTTAGGTGTAAACATAAATTTTGTTTCCCCATAGGAATTAATGGGGCTGTGTTACGGAGTTTTACGCTGCTTTATTGCAGATGTTAGGCTTTTTTTCAGCCGGCTCTCCCCATTGATGTCTATGGGGAAATTGTGCACGAGCACGTACAACCAGCTCAACGCTGGAGTGCGGTACGGAGCTCTCCAGCTCTCAATATTTAAGTTAGGGGGTGTTAGGGTTAGACTTAGGTTTAGGGGTTAATAACTTTAGTATAGTGGCGGCGATGTTGGGGCGGCAGATTAGGGGTTAATAAATGTAGGTAGGTGGCGGCGATGTTAGGGACAGCAGATATGGGGTTAATAATATTTAACTAGTGTTTGCGATATGGTAGTGCGGCGGTTAGGGGTTAATATGATTATTCTAGTGGCGGCGATGTCGGTAGCGGCAGATTAGGGGTTAATAAATTAATAATTTTATTTTAGTGTTTGCGATGTGGGAGGGCCTCAGTCTAGGGGTTAATAGGTAGTTTATGGGTGTTAATGTACTTTTTACCACTTTAGTTATGAGTTTTATGCTATGGCTTTGTAACGTAAAACTCATAACTACTGACTTTAGAATGCGTTACAAATCTTGCGGGATAGGCTGTACCACTCACTTTTTGGCCTAAAAAAAAGCTTGTAATACCGGCGCAATGGAAGTCCCATTGAAAAAAGACTTAACGCAAATTGCGTAAGTTATTTGCGGTACGGCCAAAAAAGTGTGCGGGACAGCTATACCTACAAGACTCGTAATAGCAGCTATAGTGTAAAAGCAGCGTTATGGGCCTTAACGCTGCTTTTTTACTCATAACGTAAAACTTGTAATCTAGCCGTAAGTTACACAAAATAAAAAACACTGTTACACAAAATAAAAAAGAAATGATCAAATATTTAAACTAATTATACCTAATCTAATAGCCCTATCAAAATAAAAAAAGCCCCCCACAAAATAAAAAAACCCTAGCCTCCAATAAACTACCAATGGCCCTTAAAAGGGCCTTTTGCGGGGCATTGCCCTAAAGAAATCAGCTCTTTTACCTGTAAAATAAAATATAAACACCCCCCAACTGTAAAACCCACCACCCACACAACCAACCCCCCCAAATAAAAACCTATCTAAAAAACCTAAGCTCCCCATTGCCCTGAAAAGGACATTTGTATGGGCATTGCCCTTAAAAGGGCATTTAGCTCTTTTTCAGCCTAAAGTCCCTAACCTAAAATTAAAACCCACCCAATAAACTTTTTAAAAAACCTAACACTAACCCCCGAATATCCACTTACAGTTTTAGAAGATCGGACATTCATCCTCATCCAAGCTGCAGAAGTCCTCAGTGAAGCCGGCAGAAGTCTTCATCCAAGCGGGCTGAAGTCTTCCTTCAAGCGGGCAGAAGTCTTCATCCAGACGGCATCTTCTATCTTCATCCATCCAGCGTGGAGCGGCTCCATCTTCAAGACATCCAAGTGGAGCATCCTCTTCTTCCGACGTCTCTTGAAGAATTAAGTTTCCTCAGCCAGACTCATCCTTGACATCCCTTTCCAATGTCATATCACCGAACACCTAAGGAACCTTCACTGGCTCCCCATCAACAAGATAATCACCTTCAAGCTCCCTACCCACACGTTCAAGGCCCTACACAACATCGGACCGGAATACCTCAACCACCGTGTACATTTCTACACCCCGCCAGACAACTCTGATCAGCCGACCAAGCACTCGCAGTCATTCCCTGCATCAGCAAATACACAGCGGGCGGAAGATCCTTCTCCCACATGGCAGCAAAGACATGGAACACCCTCCCGCTACACCTCAGACAATCCACCTCCCTTACAAAGTTCAGAAAGGACCTCAAAACCTGGCTCTTCAACTGAATGCCCATCCCCTACTTCTCCTATCCCCTTCTTTCCCTTAGCGCTTTGAGACCCTCACAGGTGATTAGTTTGCACTCTATAAGTACCCAATAGATAAATTATGTCATCCAAGATGGCGTCTCTTACATTCCGATTGGCTGATAGAATTCTATCAGCCAATTGGAATTAAGGTTGAAAAAATCCTATTGGCTGTTGTTGGATGAGCAGTATGCAAGGGAGGGACATTTGAACCCCTGTATAGGTAGACAAGAGAGGTGGAGTGGGCTGTATGAGGATGTGATATAGGTGGGGATTTAGAATAAGATATGAGGTGGGAGTGGCTAGAAAAGAGGGCCAAAGAGTTGGGAGCGTACGTGTGAGAAGAAGCTTCCTCCCTCACCTGTTTATACGTAGGTTGGGGGATATTTGACGCAGCAAAGTGGGGGTGGAGTGCTTGCCTGGTGGACAAGCAGTTTTGAGTGGGTACCTCCTGATTGAGCAGGTGAGGAGTAGGTGGTAATTATTTATCTGGTTGGGGAAACTGTGGCTGCTGTAGGCAAGCATTAGTTGGGGTTTAATATGACTGGTTATTTATGATTTGTTATGTATTTTGTTATAAATGTGGACCCAGGACATACTTGAAAAAGAGAGAAATCTCAATGTATCCTTCCTGGTGAAATATTTTATAAATGAATAAATAAAAGCTGCAGCCTTTGTAACCCATATATGAGTGGTGTTTTTATTTGAGTAATTACCTAGTAGAGGGGTCATGTTACCCTTAGTGATTTAAAATAATCTTGGCTCTTGTTTTTAATAAATTGTACATTTGCTTAAAACATTTGTCATTGTCTGTAACCAGTCTGCCTGGGATCTGCATAAAGAGCTAATTGTCTTGAGCTGTTGAAGCTCTAACTAATGTGAGTATTCTGGGTTTGCCTCCAATCTGGGGAGTGAAGATTTACACAGTATTATGCTATGATGTGTTACTTTCTCTTCCTTTTGAGGAACATTGTTTGAGCTATTTGTATTTGTGGGACTTTTTCCATTAAAGACTCTTTTCACTTTGGATATATTCCAGCATATTGGTCTGTATTATTATCACTATTTGTGTGTATTAAAAAAGTGCCAGATTGTTGTTATATAGGCACCCAACAACACAATTGCATTCATTAATCACCACTTTAATTTGTAGCATTCCAGCCCCAGAATGCTGCATCCCACCTGGAAATTTCCTGGTATCCTGGTAGTCCAATCCAGCCTTCACTCTGCATATCACCATATGAGAGCAGATTAATTTTATTTTGCTTTATTATGCATTATGCCTTCCCTGCCAAAGGGATATGATAACTTGCATGTACAGCTTACACACAATAGTATATGCAAAATCTGATGTTTCTGTAGATTTATGTTACATTACATAAGACATATATGCAACTATATTTGTCAGGGGTCACCATACAATTCAGTGTGTCATACTCTTCAAGGGAGCAGGTTCAGGTGTTGGGAGCTGTTGTGCAGAGGTGTCAGGTTCTGGGGTTAATGTTGTGCTTTCTCTGCGTGAGTCTTGCCTTTTTGGCATAATTAAACTGGTACAAGGGTTTTAGAAAATAAATGTGAAGGTTTTATTGATAGGTTAATTAGCAATGCAGAGAGATACAAACTAGATAAAAGGAAAAGTCTCTGTGCAAACAAGAATACAAAGCAACTTGGTTTAGACAGTCTTAAGCAGGCAAAAATGTAAACAAACTGTAGACAAGAAGCTTGGCAATAGCAGGCAGGATACATAGATATGCTGTAAACCAAAACTTGGCAGTAACAGGCAGGATATGAAGAGATGCTGTAATCAGGTAACTTTATAATAACAGGCAGGATACTTGCATATGCTGTAGACTGGAACTCTGTACTAACAGACAGGAATGAATATCTTTGTAATAACAGGCAGGATACTTGCATAGGCTGTAGACTGGTAATGTTGTAGTAACAGACATGAATGCAGATCTTTATAATAACAGGCAGGATACTTGCATATGCTGTAAACTGGAACTCTGTAGTAGTAACAGGCAGGAATGCAGATCTTTGTAAAAACAGGCAGGATACTTGCATATGCTGTAAACTGGAACTCTGTAGTAACAAGCAGGAATGCAGTTCTTTGTAATAACAGGCCGGATACTTGCATAGGCTGTAAACTGGAACTCTGTAGTAACAAGCAGGAATTCAGATCTTTGTAATAACAGGCAGGAAACTTGCATATGCTGTAAACTGGATCTCTATAGTAACAGCCAGGAATGTAGATCTTTGTAATAACAGGCAGGATGCTTGCATATGCTGTAAACTGGAACTCTGTAGTAACAGGCAGGAATGTGGATCTTTGTAATAACAGGCAGGATACTTGCATAGGCTGTAAACTGGCAACTTTGTAGTAACAGGCAGGAATGTAGAACTTTGTAATAACAGGCAGAATACTTGCATAGGCTGTAAACTGGGAACTTTGTAGTAGCAGGCAGGAATGCAGATCTTTGTAATAACAGGCAGGATACTTAAAAAACCGGAATTGATTGCATCGGCTCAGTTGGTTCCAACCAGAGTCTGTCGTCCACATCTGGAAATCTGCTATGTACTCCTCAACTGGCCTTTTTCCTTGTCTAAGGTCTCGGAGGGTGTTTTCCACAGTCAACTGTTTGAGTCATCATATAAAGTGGCCATAGCATGAAATAAATCATCTAGAGAGTTCAATATGGGATCATTTCTCTAAAAATATCGATTGACCCAGGCTCTTGGCTCCCCCCTCAGGTACGAGATGACTGTGAAGACCTTAATCCTATCTGAGCAGTATGTCCTGGGTTTCAAAGAAAAATTCAGGAGACAGGCATTTCATTTCAGCCCTAAACTGAGTTCTGGTTCCAGAGAATGGGGCCAGAGGATTAAGAGTGGGTTCAGGTGAGTCAGTCGGCCTTGGAGGAGAGAGTTCCTTAGGAACATTGCTAATGGCCTGAATATCAGCCTATACCGCAGTAACCATGTGCCAAAATATCCACCTTTTGATTCAGGGAGGCGATCTCGAAACCCATCTTATTAGGATCCATCCTTGTGTACTTAATATGTGTAGAAAGAAGTATACACACTGAGAAGAAGGAGAACAACTATATATATATATATTTATTTATTTTTTTAAACAACAAAAAAAAATCCCTTTTTTTAATAAGGCTTGAATTATGCTGCTATACTTAAACTGAATTGTGTATCAGTTTAGTATATTGCTTTGATATTAAGCTACCTATATTTGTGAGTATAAAAGCTATGTTTCAGAAACTGTCAATATTGTATTTGTAACAGATAGTAATATCAGAGCAGTATAATGGAACTGCACTATTTTACTACTGATGCATAATAATAAATCTGGTTATTCAGCATAATACAATTGGTATAAATGCAAAAACATAGATAGTATTTTGAATTGAATTGAAACTGTGACATGAGAGGGCTGAATTGTGCTTAGATATTCACTTGGAAAGCTGTATAACAGTGTTAAGAGAGCTGACAGCTTTTAACTTCCACAGCTTGTAGCAAGCAGATTGATTCCATTTACTTTGGGTGTACTGAGAGTAGCAGAGGATTCACTGACAGTCTTATGTTCACCCAGCACACAGCAGATATAGACAAGTAACTTCAGTAAGCAACTAGAGATTTTAGTTGTGGAGGCTTTTATCTTAAGTACTTGCGGTCTATCAGAGAAACAGATTGGCATTCAAATGAGAGTGTCTATACAAATAAAACAATGTACCTGATTAAAGGTCTGAGTGCTGTAGGTTAGGAATCCGGATAAGAGATTATATGATCAGTAGTTGTAGGAGCGTTCAGGATAAGATTGCAAAAGAGATATTCACAGGAATGCAAGGTATCAGCAGGATCTCTGTGTTCAAGGTAGTCCACAGATTGAAAGCGATAATTCAACCAATGAGTTGGAGCTGGACATAACTTTTATAGGCAGGGTTCAGATGGGGAGGAGAAACAAGCTTAAAGGCAGTTATGAACAGCCAATAGGATTTCAGAAGCTCTCATCCTATTGGCTGATTTGAATTTGAAGAATCAAATCAGCCAATAGGAATGCAAGGTACCCCATTTTGAAACGGCTACCTTGCATTCAACTTAAGTGTGCGGTGGGGACTGTATGAAGAGGACACTCCGTGCAAGTTGTCTTCAGCTTCCAGGATGGCTCTACTACGTGCCGACGGGATGATGATAGAAGACGTCCCCGGGATCGAGGAAGATATCGCCGCCTGGTTGAAGACTTCTCACAACTTGGATGAAGATGGATGACCGGACTTCAGGAACCGTGAGTAGATATTCTGTGGTTAGTGGGGGGTTTTTTTTGGGTTGTTTTTTTTTAGATTAGGGCTTTGGGCTCTTTTGAAAGAGCTGACTGCCCTTTTATGGGCAATGGAAAAGAGCTGAATGCTCTTTTAAGGGCAATGCCTATACAAATGCCCCTTTAGGGGCAATGGGTTGCTTCAGTTTTTCTAGAGTTAGGTTTTTTTTATTTTGGGGGGTTGGGTGGGGGGTTTTATTGTTGGGGGACTTTGTATTTTTTTTTACAGGTAAAATAGCTGTTTAACTTAGGGCAATGTCCTACAAAAGACCCTTTTAAGGGCTATTGGTAGTTTATTGTAGGCTAGGGGGTGTTGTTATTTTTTTGGGGGGGCTTTTTTATTTTTATAGAACTATTAGATTATGTCTAATTGTTTTTATTTTTGGTAATTTTGTTTATTATTTTTTGTAATCTTAGTGTTTTTTATTTTTCGCAATTTATTGTTTATTTTTTTTGTAATTTTAAAATTTTTAATTTTTTTCATAGTGTTAGGTTTTTTAAAATTTTTAATTTAGATTTTTTTATTGGTAGTTTTTTTTATTTATTAGAATAGTTATGTTAGGTTAATTTATAGTTTAAACTTATTTTTTTTATTTCACAGGTAAGTTTTTATGTATTTTAAGATGATCAAAATGTAATTTTAATTTAAAGTTAGGGGTGTTAGGTTTATGGATTAAAAGTTAAATTTAGTGTCTTGCGATGTGGGGGCCGGCGGTTTAGCGGTTAATAGGTTTATTTCATGGCGGCGATGAGGGGGGCCGGAGTTTTAGGGGTTAATAACTTCATTATAGTGGCGGAGATGTTGGAGGACGGAGGTTTAGGGGTTAATAACTTTATTATAGTGGCGGCGATGTCGGGGAGCGGCAAATTAGGGGTTAATAGCTTTATTATAGTGGCAGCGATGTTGGGGGGCGGCGGATTAGGGGTTAATAGCTTTATTATAGTGGCAGCGATGTTGGGGGGCGGCGGATTAGGGGTTATTAGGTTTATTTAATAGTCACGATGTGGCTGGGCCACAGATTATGGGTAATAGGTTTTAAATAGTGTTTGCGATGCGGGAGGGTGGAGGTTTTGGGGTTAATAGGTAGTTTATTGGTGTTAGTGTACTTTGTAACAGTTTATTTTTGAGTTTCGTGAAAATCCCACGCAAAAACATAATTTTTTTGAGTGTGGCATGGACGTTGCTTTACAGACTAAAATGCTTGTGGTATAGCAATACTTACAGGACTCTTAATATGCGTTACTGGCCATTATGCTGGAATTGCCATTTTTTCAGCGTTAAAAGCCATAACACAAAACTCGTAATCTACCTGAATGTGTTTTTAACCCGCTCCCTCGCGTGCTTCCGCCCTCTGCGCTGGACTCAAGGAACAGGAACTGCTCCAGCTATGGGCCGCCCTCCCGCATTCCTCGTATTCCTCCCACCCACTAACGATTGGCACCATCACTGGTGCCCTCTCTGCATCGGTTTGCTTAAAAAAGGGTATTGCACAATGCCTCAATACCCTGAAAGTGGCTTGAAACAATCACGATCGCTTCCAGCAGTTGAAACCCCAGAGGACGTGCCAGACATGTTTTTTAAGACGTGCCTGGCAAGTCCATGGTCGTTCAGGGGTTAATATATGCATCAGTTTATATTTATGCAGATTTGTTTTTTTCTAAAATGTATCTTATAACATGTACATCTGTAGACAACACATACAACTTCTACACATGTAGCAAGGACTGCAAAGGAGTAGGTAGTCACTGTATGCAGAATAGGTCTAGCTTAACCCAGTATTGTAAACAAATTATTAGAGTTTCAGAAGCTTTCATTCTATTGGCTGATTTGAATTTGAAGAATCAAATCAGCCAATAGGAATGCAAGGTACCCCATTTTGAAACGGCTACCTTGCATTCAACTTAAGTGTACGGTGGGGACTGTATGAAGAGGACACTCCACGCAAGATCTCTTCAGCTTTCAGGATTGCTCCGCCACGTGCCGCCAGGATGAAGATAGAAGACGTCCCAGGGATGGAGGAAGATATCGCCACCTGGTTGAAGACTTCTCACAGCTTGGATTAAGATGGATGACCGGACTTCAGGAACCGTGAGTAGATATTCTGTGGTTAGTGTTAGTTTTTTTTTTTTTTTTTTTTTTTCATTTTTTTGGATTTTTTCTTTTTTTAGATTAGGGCTTTGGGAATTTTTAAAAGAGCTGAATGCCCTTTTAAGGGCAATGGAAAAGAGTTGAATGCCCTTTTAAGGGCAATGCCCATACAAATGCCCCTTTAGGGGCAATGGGTAGCTTAGGTTTTTTTTAGAGTTAGGTTTTTTTATTTTGGGGGTTGGGTGGTGGGTTTTACTGTTGGGGGACTTTGTATTTTTTACAGGTAAAAAAGCTGTTTAACTTAGGGCAATGTCCTACAAAGACCCTTTTAAGGGCTATTGGTAGTTTATTGTAGGCTAGGGGGTGTTGTTATTTTTGTGTGGGGGGGGGCTTTTTTATTTTTATAGAACTATTAGATTAGGTATAATTGTTTTTATTTTTGATAATTTTGTTTATTATTTTTTGTAATCTTAGTGTTTTTTTATTTTTCACAATTTATTGTTTATTATTTTTTGTAATTTTAGAATTTTTTAATTTTTTTCGTAGTGTTAGGTTTTTTAAATTTTTAATTTAGATTTTTTATTGGTAGTTTTTTTTATTTATTATAATAGTTATGTTAGGTTAATTTATAGTTTAAACTTATTTTTTTTTATTTCACCGGTAAGTTTTTATTTATTTTAAGATAATCATATTGTAATTTTAATTTAAAGTTAGGGGTGTTAGGTTTAGGGATTAAAAGTTTAATTTAGTATCTTGCGATGTGGGGTCCGGCAGTTTAGGGGTTAATAGGTTTATTTCGTGGCGGCGATGTGGGAGACCGGAGGTTTAGGGGTTAATAACTTTATTATAGTGGCGGCGATGTCGGGGAGCGGTGAATTAGGGGTTAATAGCTTTATTATAGTGGCGGCGATGTTGGGGGGTGGCGGATTAGGGGTTATTAGGTTTATTTAATAGTCACGATGTGGCTTGGCTGCAGATTAGGGGTAATAAGTTTTAAATAGTGTTTGCGATGCGGGAGGGTGGAGGTTTAGGGGTTAATAGGTAGTTTATTGGTGTTAGTGTACTTTGTAACAGTTTAGTTATGAGTTTTGTGAAAATCCCACGCTAAAACATAATTTTTTGAGTGCGGAATGGACGTTGCGTTACAGACTAAAATGCTTGCAGTATAGCAATACTTACAGGACTCTTAATATGCGTTACTGGCCATTACACTGGAATTGCCAAAAGGGTATTGCACGATGCCTAAATACCCTGAAAGTGGCTTGAAACAATCACGATCGCTTCCAGCAGTTGAAACCCCAGAGGACGTGCCAGACATGTTTTTTAGGACGTGCCTGGCACGTCCTTGGTCGTTAAGGGGTTAATATATGCATCGGTTTATATTTATGCAGATTTGTTTTTTTCTAAAATGTATCTTATAACATGTACATCTGTAGACAACACATACAACTTCTACACATTTAGCAAGGACTGCAAAGGAGTAGGTAGTCACTGTATGCAGAATAGGTCTAGCTTAACCCAGTATTGTAAACAAATTATTAGAGTTTCAGAAGCTTTCATTCTATTGGCTGATTTGAATTTGAAGAATCAAATCAGCCAATAGGAATGCAAGGTACCTCATTTTGAAACGGCTACCTTACATTCAACTTAAGTGTACGGTGGGGACTGTATGAAGAGGACACTCCACGCAAGATCTCTTCAGCTTTCAGGATTGCTCCTCCACGTGCCGCCAGGATGAAGATAGAAGACGCCCCAGGGATGGAGGAAGATATCGCCACCTGGTTGAAGACTTCTCACAGCTTGGATGAAGATGGATGACCGGACTTCAGGAACCGTGAGTAGATATTCTGTGGTTAGTGTTAGTTTTTTTTTTTTTTTTCTTTTTTTTGGATTTTTTCTTTTTTTAGATTAGGGCTTTGGGCTTTTTTTAAAAGAGCTGAATGCCATTTTAAGGGCAATGGAAAAGAGTTGAATGCCCTTTCAAGGGCAATGCCCATACAAATGCCCCTTTAGGGGCAATGGGTAGCTTAGGCTTTTTTTAGAGTTAGGTTTTTTTATTTTGGGGGTTGGGTGGTGGGTTTTACTGTTGGGGGACTTTGTATTTTTTACAGGTAAAAGAGCTGTTTAACTTAGGGCAATGTCCTACAAAGACCCTTTTAAGGGCTATTGGTAGTTTATTGTAGGCTAGGGGGTGTTGTTATTTTTGTGGGGGGGGCTTTTTTATTTTTATAGAACTATTAGATTATGTCTAATTGTTTTTATTTTTGGTAATTTTGTTTATTATTTTTTGTAATCTTAGTGTTTTTTATTTTTCACAATTTATTGTTTATTATTTTTTGTAATTTTAGAATTTTTTAATTTTTTTCGTAGTGTTAGGTTTTTTAAATTTTTAATTTAGATTTTTTATTGGTAGTTTTTTTTATTTATTATAATAGTTATGTTAGGTTAATTTATAGTTTAAACTTATTTTTTTTATTTCACAGGTAAGTTTTTATTTATTTTAAGATAATCATATTGTAATTTTAATTTAAAGTTAGGGGTGTTAGGTTTAGGGATTAAAAGTTTAATTTAGTATCTTGCGATGTGGGGTCCGGCGGTTTAGGGGTTAATAGGTTTATTTCGTGGCGGCGATGTGGGAGACCGGAGGTTTAGGGGTTAATAACTTTATTAAAGTGGCGGCGATGTCGGGGAGCGGTGAATTAGAGGTTAATAGCTTTATTATAGTGGCGGCGATGTTGGGGGGTGGCGGGTTAGGGGTTATTAGGTTTATTTAATAGTCGCAATGTGGCTTGGCTGCAGATTAGGGGTAATACGTTTTAAATAGTGTTTGCGATGCGGGAGGGTGGAGGTTTAGGGGTTAATAGGTAGTTTATTGGTGTTAGTGTACTTTGTAACAGTTTAGTTATGAGTTTTGTGAAAATCCCACGCTAAAACATAATTTTTTTGAGTGCGGAATGGAAGTTGCGTTACAGACTAAAATGCTTGTGGTATAGCAATACTTACAGGACTCTTAATATGCGTTACTGGCCATTACGCTGGAATTGCCAAAAAGGGTATTGCACGATGCCTAAATACCCTGAAAGTGGCTTGAAACAATCACGATCGCTTCCAGCAGTTGAAACCCTAGAGGACGTGCCAAACATATTTTATAGGACGTGCCTGGCACGTCCTTGGTCGTTAAGGGGTTAATATATGCATCAGTTTATATTTATGCAGATTTGTTTTTTTCTAAAATGTATCTTATAACATGTACATCTGTAGACAACACATACAACTTCTACACATTTAGCAAGGACTGTCACTGTATGCAGAATAGGTCTAGCTTAACCCAGTATTGTAAACAAATTATTAGAGTTTGAATACAGTTGTGAGTGCTGTTTTTTCTCACTTGCTCCTGCTGCAAGCTTTCCCTAAGTGCATGGCCGCACACTGCCGGAGTTTAAAGGGGCTATGCCCTAATTACTGGAACTCCCAAGTGGAGGACTCAGATGTGGGAGTTCCTATAAAAACTCGCACTGCCCTTATCTCTGGGCTGAGTTATTGCTTTTCAATCTTGTTACTGGTTCCTAAAAAGCTACAGCATACTTACCTGTTACCTGTGTATGCTCACCTTGTGCCAGAGAACAAGCATACTTACCTTATACCTATGTATGCTCAGCTTGCTCCAGAGACCAAGTGTACTTGCCTGATACCTGTCTATGCTCACCTTGTTCCAGAGACCAAGCATACTTACCCAATACCTATCTATGCTCAACTTGTTCCAGAGATCAAGCATACTTACCTTGCACCTGTGTATGCTCACCTGGTTCCTGAAAGCCAAGCAGACTTGCCTGATACATGTGTGTGCTCACCTTGTCCCTAAAACCTGTGTCTACATACCAGTGACAGCCTCCCTCAAACCAGCTGTGCCTGCTGTACCTATCTGGTATCCTGTGACAGTCTCTTCAACAGTATTCGCTGGGTATCCTGTGCCTGCTAAGAATTCTGTGTCTGCTTTCCTCTTACCAGCTGTGCCTGCTGTACCTACCAGTTATTATGTGACAACCTCAACCTTTACTGTTCAATTGAAACAATATTCCTTGTATTAGACTTTAGTGTTCTTCATTGGGCCTATGTTAAAACTTTTTGTTTCTGGGATCTTAAATTTGAACTACCAACTGTTCTTTTGCTTATCAATCAGTAAAGCTTTTTTAAAAAAAAAACTTTAATTGCTCTGTGTATCTGTTACTGCATTTTGAGTCCCACACATCCCGACACCCTCACATGGCTCCTCCTAAAGAAAGAAATGATTATTATGGACAGAATTGCAGTCACCTGTTTATGCTACAGGTATTCTAATGCTAGAAGTTTTCTGATTAGGAAAAGGACAGGATGCTCTTTCCCCTGACACTCCTGCAAGAGAACTGCTCCTAAACCAACATCAGAGGCATCTGTCTGTACAATAAAATCTTTAGAGAAATTGGGTGTTACTAAAACTGGATGGGCACAAAGGGCATCTTTCAAATACTTAAAAGCTTGTTCTGCTTCTGGGAACCATTTTATCACAATTGCCTTTGTGAGATCTGTCAAGGACGCCGCAATTGTAGCGAAAATCGGGAAGAACCTTCTATAATAACTAGTTATCTCAATAAAAGCTCTCACTTGTTTTTTAGTTAGAGGCTGCGGGCAGTTCTGTATGGCCTCTACTTTTGGTGTCTGACGTTTAACTAATCCTCTACCAATAGTATATCCCAAGTACTTAGCTTCCTGTAAACAGACAGTACATTTTGCAGGATTGGCAGTTAACCCATTGGACCGTATTGCATCAAGTACTGCTTGAACTTTTGGAAGATGGAATTCCCAATCTGAACTATAAATTATAGCATTATCAAAATATACTGCCGCATAATGATCATGAGGTTTCCAAATTCTATCCATCATTCTCTGGAATGATGCCGGGCCCCATGTAAACCTAATGGTAATACCGTATACT
Source organism: Bombina bombina (assembly GCF_027579735.1). Lineage (NCBI taxonomy): Eukaryota > Metazoa > Chordata > Amphibia > Anura > Bombinatoridae > Bombina > Bombina bombina. The sequence goes on from NC_069499.1 coordinate 1,169,768,268, forward strand.
GGAATAAGCCCTCTGAGGTTGAAAAGGTGTCTTTTCCTTCACTTGATTAGTGAGAGGCACCTGCCAATACCCTTTCATTAAATCAATTGGAGTGAGAGAACATGCTTTTCCAAAGCCTTTCTATTAACTAATCTACTCTAGTCATGGGATAGGTGTCAAATTTGGAAACACAATTAAGCTTACAATAGTCATTACAGAACCTTTATGAACCATCCGGCTCTGGAACAAGCATGATTGGACTGTTCCACTCACTTTGTGATTCCTCAATTACCCCAAGCTTTAACATTTTTTCTACCTCCAGGTTAAATGCCTTTCTACGAGCCTCAGGGACCCTATAGGGCTTAAGGCAGACTTTTCCCCTGATTCTGTTATTATGTCATGCTTAATAACATTAGTTTGTTTCTCCTAATAAAATCCTTGACCTCTCGCTTTTGATGTACAGATAGGGTTTCGGATATATTTACCAATGGTTCAGGGACATGGAGTTCTGTAGGTTTTAAGGCAACTAAAACTTCCCTATCTTTCCAAGGTTTTAACAGATTTATATAATATATTTGATCAGGTTTCCTTCTCCTTGGCTGACTTACTTTGTAATTGACATCACCCACTTTCTCAATTATCTCATATGGGCCCTTCCAAGTCGCCAATAATTTATTTTCAACTGTAGGGACCAGAACTAACACCCTATCCCTAGGTTGGAACACCCTGGCTCTAGCATTATGGTTATAGCTGTACTTTTTGTGCTTCCTGTGCTTTCCCCATATATTCCCTTACAATGGGTATTGCAGCTTCCATATGGTCCTGCATTTGGGATATATGTTCAATAACACTTCTATATGGTGTTGTCTCTTGCTCCCATGTCTCTTTAACTATAATGCCCACAGACATTTAACGTGGTTACCCGGATTCTCCACCAAGTGTAACAGGAACACTTACCACAGTCTTCTAGGCCACAAATGCAGCACAGGACAGTCCACTGTTGTTTAAAAGGCTTTTATTTTTCACAGCAACAATAAACAGGTAGTTCATTTGCAAAAACAGGGTAATCCTGCCTCTGCAACAAATACCAAATAGCAGTACTTTCAAGCATGTCCAAGCACGTCACAGCATTTCACAAGTGCTTTGTCAAAATAATGTCCTTTTACACAGAGGCGTAACTAGAAACCACAGGGCCCAGGTGGAAGAATCTAAGAAGGGCCCCCCCCCAAAAAAAAAGAAGAAGTGAATTTGATACATATCATTTTTTTTTTTAACACAGAAAAAAATTGTGAATCAGATTACATGTCTGCAAAAGGAGGTACCCTTTGCCCACAGTCTGTGAGATGGTCTGACCCCCTATTACTGTATATAGTGACACTGTTTAACCCACCAGTACTGTATATAGTGAGTCAGTGACACTCTGTAATTTTTCGGTGAGATGGCTGGCCTGACCCTACCCGCCCCAGTACTTTATAAAGTGACCACAGTAGTCTGTGACATGGTCCAGCCCCCCGTACTGTATATAGTGGTACTGTATAGACTGACACTGTTTACCCCCTGCCCCCCATGCTGTTATAACAAGGTCTGTAATTTGCTGGTTCCACAAACATACACACACAGTCACATACATACATACACACACACACACACACACACACACACAAACACCAATGGGTAAAATAGAAATACTAACCCCTGTAGTCAGAGACACTAGTGAAGTATAAAATTGTTGTAATATTTTTGTAATGTTTGTAAATATTTTTTTATTTTTTGTAACTTAGTTCTTTTTTATTTTTTGTACTTTAGTTAGTTTATTTAATTGTATTTACTTGTAGGTATTGTATTTAATTAATTTATTGATAGTGTAGTGTTAGGTTTAATTGTAGATAATTGTAGGTATTTTATTTAATTTATTTATTGATAGTGTAGTGTTAGGTTTAATTGTAACTTAGGTTAGGATTTATTTTACAGGTAATTTTGTAATTATTTTAACTAGGTAGCTATTAAATAGTTCTTAACTATTTAATAGCTATTGTACCTGGTTAAAATAATTACAAAGTTGCCTGTAAAATAAATATTAATCCTAAAATAGCTACAATATAATTATAATTTATATTGTAGCTATATTAGGGTTTAATTTACAGGTAAGTATTTAGCTTTAAATAGGAATAATTTATTTAATACGAGTTAATTTATTTCGTTAGATTTAAATTATATTTAACTTAGGGGGGTGTTAGTGTTAGGGTTAGACTTAGCTTTAGGGGTTAATACATTTATTAGAGTAGCGGTGAGATCCAGTCGGCAGATTAGGGGTTAATAAGTGTAGGTAGGTGGAGGCGACGTTGTGGGGGGCAGATTAGGGGTTAATAAATATAATATAGGGGTCGGCGGTGTTAGGGGCAGCAGATTAGGGGTGCATAGGTATAATGTAGGTTGCGGCGGTGTACGGTCGGCAGATTAGGGATTAATGATAATATGCAGGGGTCAGCGATAGCGGGGGCGGCAGATTAGGGGTTAATAAGTGTAAGGTTAGGGGTGTTTAGACTCGGGGTACATGTTAGGGTGTTAGGTGCAGACTTAGGAAGTGTTTCCCCATAGAAAACAATGGGGCTGCGTTAGGAGCTGAACGCTGCTTTTTTGCAGGTGTTAGATTTTTTTTCAGCTCAAACTGCCCCATTGTTTTCTATGGGGGAATCGTGCACGAGCACGTTTTTGAAGCTGGCCGCGTCCGTAAGCAACGCTGGTATTGAGAGTGGCAGTGGCGGTAAATATGCTCTACGCTCCCTTTTTTGGAGCCTAACGCAGCCATTCTGTGAACTCTAAATACCAGCAGTATTTAAAAGGTGCGGGGGAAAAAAAGCATGCGTAGCTAACGCACCCCTTTGGCCGCAGAACTCTAAATCTAGCCAATAGCTTTTTAAGAAACAGAAAAAAGTCCTGAGCACTCCAGGGCCGCAATCCGATATACGGCGCAGGTTTCGGCACAAGCGTGGAAACCTGCGCCGCCCGTAGTTTCAGCTCGCAACTCGAGCTATCTCATATATGGCGCCGTCAGATGCTAAAGTGCCGTAAGTCTGACAAACTAGCGATGTCCAGAAATCTGCGTAAGTACAAATTTCTGGAGTCGCCAGTGACTTACGGCACTTTAGAAACTGCCGCCGCATAAAAAAACTGACTAAAGTTATAAAATCACTCGTTACTGTCTAACACGCCTCCCAAACATAGTCCGACACGTATACCCCTCTCTCCGCAATCCCCCGCTCACTCCTAACAATAAATATATTAACCCCTAAACTGCCGTTCCCGGACCCCGCCGCCAGCTACATTATCTATATTACCCCCTAATCTGACCCCCTACACCGCCGCCAGCTACATTAAATGAGCCCCCTACCCTGCCGCCAGCTGCATTAACTATATTACCCCCTAATGTGATCCCCCTACACCGCCGCCACCTATTTAAACTATTTTACCCCCTAATGTGATTCCCCTACACCGCCGCCACCTATTTAAACTATATTACCCCCTAATGTGAGCCCCCTACACCGCCGCCACCTATTTAAACTATATTACCCCCTAATGTGAGCCCCCTACACCGCCGCCACCTATATTAAAATTATTAACCCCTAATCTAATCCCCCTACACCGCTGCCACCTATATTAAATTAATTAACCCCTAAAATACAAAAAAATTCCCTACCACTAAACCTAAGTCTAACCCTACAAATAGCCCTGAAAAGGGCTTTCTGCGTGGCATTGCCCCAAAGTAAGGAAAAGTTCAACACACAGTCCATCAAGAGCAATGCAAGCCGGTGGGTTGACTTACCGCATCCACATTCAAGGGGGGTGGTCCATTCTCGTCTCTGGCCTCAGGACAAAGGATACAGTCCGGATGCTTCCACCAAGGGGACTCCTTACTGTCCTGCGATACTTATCGCCCGTGTTGTCCTGGATTCGATTCTGCCGGCTCTGTGTCTCCGCGACGGCCACACCCCCTTCAGATGCGTGCGGTTGCGTGATTCGTCGTCGATCCTGGATGTCGTCACTTGATCTGGATCTTGATCCAATCAGAGGAGGGAGGGGGTAAAGGGGGGGGGAGGAGGCAGTCCACCAGGGGAGCGCCTTCATTTTCCGTGCTCACTGCAAGGGAATCCAAGTGCAGGTGATATGAAAAGAAATGACAGGAGCACTGGTAGATGAAGAATGTAGCGTTTATTTGCAAAAACGCTCAATTAATAAAGCAAATTTACTCGAAGTAAAAGTCTCTTTAAACAACGCTTCAGTTGACTCTAGCAGCAGCTGTTTGTCCTTATACTGGGTGAGGGAAGAGAGACAGCTGATGCGTTTCGGCTATTCAGCCGTAGTCTTAGCTGTTAAAATAAGTTAAAAACAGCGCCGTTTTTCAAGGCCTATTCCCTCTCCCATTGGACAAACAGTGGAGCCAATCCCTGCTCACTATTAGTTACAAGCTAATTGCACAATCCAAAAAGGTTAATCTGGCAATTGTGTAGAATACTCATGTGTCCATTTAACTCTCAGTTAACCTCTGGATTCCCAGTTCTAAACAATAGACACTTGAACCAACTCATGCCCCTCTATTTCCTATGTGGATTTTGTATTGTATCGATACATATTTAATTACATACTGATCTACATTGAGTTTCACTACCTTATGTATGCGCTTTTGTGACCTATTGTGGTTTCCTATCCTGTTTATTTTTATTTTTATTTTAAATCCCCTGCTTATATGGTTACTTGTTCTAGTGTCCCTGGATGGATGTTGTGTAGCTAATGTCTACTTAGGAAACAAAGGGTTACATTGGATGATTATGCATTCGAAATCCTACGCCAACCTCTTCATGGGTTGGTGGGAGGAGGACCACATATTTGGAGAGGGAAATCCACACAAGCAGAACATAGTCTTCTATAAAAGATTTATAGACGACCTTCTGTTTGTGTGGAGAGGAGGTGAAGAGGAGATCCCAAAGTTCATTGAATATTTGAATGAAAATGATAGCATCAATTACCTAGATGTAACCTTATCAGGCAGGACAGGTGAGAAGGTGACGTCAACCATCTATCGAAAACCAATAACAGGAAATACACTACTGCACGCAAGGGGTTGTCACCCACAGAATGTTTTCAGGGCAGTAGCAAAGGGACAGTACATGAGGGTGAAAAGAAACTGCAGCCATCAGAGTAATTATGAGAAAGAAAGTAAAGACCTAACCACAAGATTAAGGAACAGGGGTTACAGTCATGGTATCATTAAGAATGCAAAGGATACTGTCAACACTATGGACAGGGAAACCTTACTGCAACCAAGAGAGAGAAACATAAACAAAGGAGAGTCCTTTAATCAGACTCTACTTTTTCTAATGGATTATTCAGTTGAATACCCTAAAATTTGCAATATCATTAAAAGACATCTTCATATGCTTTCTGCTGATGATGGACTAATGGGCCTATCCAAACGGGTTTGCCGTTTTTCCTATAGGAAAAATAAAACCATAGGCAACATGGTAGCACCCACTAAGCTCCAAAAAGCTGAACCAAGTGGATCAACCTGGATGCAGGTCAAGGGAATGTATCGATGTAGCTATAGGGACTGTGTAGCCTGTGAAAAGGTTGATTGTGGGGCGTCCTTTCAATCAACAGCTACAGGACAACAGTTTGACATAAAAACCTGCATAACTTGCAGGTCTAAATATGTAATTTATATAATAACCTGCGTAGAGTGCAAAATTCAATATGTAGGGTTAACAACGAGGGAGATAAGATCCCGCATCAGGGAACATCTCTCCACAATAAGGAATGGCAAATCCAGTACCCCCCTAGTGCAACATTTTGCACTAAGACATGAAAAGAGTGCAGAAAGCTTTCGTTGGAAGGCAATTGAATATGTCCCTGCACCACCCAGGGGGGGGGGACAGGGTTGAAACTTTGGGCAGACAGGAGGTGTTCTGGATCTTCAAGCTGAAGACCAGAACACCCTCTGGACTAAATTCTGCCTTTGATCTTATTAACTATTGGCATTGATTCTCTATAGGAGAAACCAGAGTGGTCAGAACATAATTAGAGTGACAGAGTCAGTACTAAGATAAGATTAACCAAGTTACCTATACTGTAGCAACTAAGCCGCTGCATATGTGGCGGTTTTCAGAACCATACCCCTTTATGTGATATTAATTGCAACTGATACATTACCTTAGGGACCCTCCACATGTAAAAACCAGTCATAGGAATGTACATACAGGCATTTGAAACTGGATTTCGAATGCATAATCATCCAATGTAACCCTTTGTTTCCTAAGTAGACATTAGCTACACAACCTCCATCCAGGGACACTAGAACAAGTAACCATATAAGCATGGGATTTAAAATAAAAATAAAAATAAACAGGATAGGAAACCACAATAGGTCACAAAAGCGCATACATAAGGTAGTGAAACTCAATGTAGATCAGTATGTAATTAAATATGTATCGATACAATACAAAATCCACATAGGAAATAGAGGGGCATGAGTTGGTTCAAGTGTCTATTGTTTAGAACTGGGAATCCAGAGGTTAACTGAGAGTTAAATGGACACATGAGTATTCTACACAATTGCCAGATTAACCTTTTTGGATTGTGCAATTAGCTTGTAACTAATAGTGAGCAGGGATTGGCTCCACTGTTTGTCCAATGGGAGAGGGAATAGGCCTTGAAAAACGGCGCTGTTTTTAACTTATTTTAACAGCTAAGACTACGGCTGAATAGCCAAAATGCATCAGCTGTCTCTCTTCCCTCACCCAGTATAAGGACAAACAGCTGCTGCTAGAGTCAACTGAAGCGTTGTTTAAAGAGACTTTTACTTCGAGTAAATTTGCTTTATTAATTGAGCGTTTTTGCAAATAAACGCTACATTCTTCATCTACCAGTGCTCCTGTCATTTCTTTTCATATCCATTGCCCCAAAGTAACTAGCTCTATTGCCAGCCCTTAAAAGGGCCTTTTGCGGGGCATTGCCCCAAAGTATCCAGCTCTTTTACCAGCCCTTAAAAGGGCTTTTTGCGGGGCATTGTCACAAAGTAATCAGCTCTTTTGCCTGTAATCTAAATCCCCCTACACCGCCGCCACCTATAATAAATGTATTACCCCCTAATCTAATCCCCCTACACCGCCGCCACCTATATTAAAATTATTAACCCCTAATCTAATCCCCCTATACCGCCGCCACCTATATTAAATTTATTAACCCCTATTCTAATCCCCCTATACCGCCGCCACCCATATTAACTATATTAACCCTAATTATATTAGGGTTACTATAGTTAATATAGTTATTATATTATATATATTAACTATCTAACTCTAACACCCCTAATTTAATTATTATTTCAATAAATCTAAATAATATTAATAATATTAACTAAATTATTCCTATTTAAAACTAAATACTTACCTATAAAATAAACCCTAACGGCTAGATTTAGAGTTTGGCAGTAGCCGCCAAAACCAGCGTTTGGGGGTCCTAACGCTGGTTTTTACTGCCCGCTGGTATTTGGAGTCAGTCATTAAAGGGTCTAACGCTCACTTTGCAGCCGTGACTTTTCCATACCGCAGATCCCCCTATGCCAATTGCGTATCCTATCTTTTCAATAGGATCTTTCTAACGCCGGTATTTAGAGTCGTGGCTGAAGTGAGCATTAAAAATCTAACGACAAAACTCCAGCCGCAGAAAAAAAACAGGAGTTAAGAGCTTTTTGGGATAACGCCGGTTCATAAAGTTCTTAACTACTGTGCTCTAAAGTACACTAACACCCATAAACTACCTATGTACCCCTAAACCGAGGTCCCCCCACATCGCCGCCACTATAATAAATTTAATCTGCCGACCGCACACCGCCGCCACCTACGTTATACTTATGTACCCCTAATCTGCTGCCCTTAACACAGCCAACCCCTATATTATATTTATTAACCCCTAATCTGCCCCCCTCAACGTCGTCGACACCTACCTACACTTATTAACCCCTAAAGCTAAGTCTAACCCTAACCCTAACACCCCCCTAAGTTAAATATAATTTAAATCTAACAAAATAAATTAACTCTTATTAAATACATTATTCCTATTTAAAGCTAAATACTTACCTGTAAAATAAACCCTAATATAGCTACAATATAAATTATAATTATATTGTAGCTATTTTAGGATTAATATTTATTTTACAGGCAACTTTGTATTTATTTTAACCAGGTACAATAGCTAGTTAATAACTATTTAATACCTACCTAGTTAAAATAATTACAAAATTACCTGTAAAATAAATCCTAACCTAAGTTACAATTAAACCTAACACTACACTATCATTAAATTAATTAAATAAAATACCTAAAATTATCTACAATTAAACCTAACACTACACTATCAATAAATTAATTAAATACAATACCTACAAATAAATACAATGAAATAAACTAACTAAAGTACAAAAAATAAAAAAGAACTAAGTTACAAAAAATAAAAAAATATTTACAAACATTAGAAAAATATTACAACAATTTTAAACTAATTACACCTACTCTAAGCCCCCTAATAAAATAACAAAGCCCCCCAAAATAAAAAAATGCCCTACCCTATTCTAAAATTAAAATAGAAAAGCTCTTTTACCTTACCAGCCCTGAAAAGGGCCCTTTGCGGGGCATGCCCCAAAGAATTCAGCTCTTTTGCCTGTAAAAAAAAACATACAATACCCCCCCCAACATTACAACCCACCACCCACATACCCCTAATCTAACCTAAACCCCCCTTAAATAAACCTAACACTAAGCCCCTGAAGATCTCCCTACCTTGTCTTCACCACACCTGGTTCACCGATCGATCCAGAAGAGCCTCCGATGTCTTGATCCAAGCCCAAGCGGGGGGCTGAAGATGTCCATGATCCAGCTGAAGTCTTCATCCAAGCGGGAGCTGAAGAGGTCCATGATCCGACTGAAGTCTTCTATCAAGCGACATCTTCAATCTTCTTTCTTCCGGATCCATGTAGTTCATCCTGCCGACGCGGAACATCCATCTTCACCGACGACTTCCCAACGAATGACGGTTCCTTTAAGGGACATCATCCAAGATGGCGTCCCTCGAATTTCGATTGGCTGATAGGATTCTATCAGCCAATCGGAATTAAGGTAGGAAAATTCTGATTGGCTGATGGAATCAGCCAATCAGATTCAAGTTCAATCCTATTGGCTGATCCAATCAGCCAATCAGATTGAGCTTGCATTCTATTGGCTGTTCCGATCAGCCAATAGAATGCAAGCTCAATCTGATTGGCTGATCGGATCAGCCAATCGGATTGAACTTGAATCTGATTGACTTGACTTTGGATCAAGACATCGGAGGCTCTTCTGGATCGATCGCTGAACCCGGCGTGGTGAAGACAAGGTAGGGAGATCTTCAGGGGCTTAGTGTTAGGTTTATTTAAGGGGGGTTTGGGTTAGATTAGGGGTATGTGGGTGGTGGGTTGTAATGTTGGGGGGGTATTGTATGTTTTTTTTTACAGGCAAAAGAGCTGAATTCTTTGGGGCATGCCCCGTAAAGGGCCCTTTTCAGGGCTGGTAAGGTAAAAGAGCTTTTCTATTTTAATTTTAGAATAGGGTAGGGCATTTTTTTATTTTGGGGGTCTTTGTTATTTTATTAGGGGGCTTAGAGTAGGTGTAATTAGTTTAAAATTGTTGTAATATTTTTCTAATGTTTGTAAATATTTTTTTATTTTTTGTAACTTAGTTCTTTTTTATTTTTTGTACTTTAGTTAGTTTATTTCATTGTATTTATTTGTAGGTATTGTATTTAATTAATTTATTGATAGTGTAGTGTTAGGTTTAATTGTAGATAATTGTAGGTATTTTATTTAATTAATTTATTGATAGTGTAGTGTTAGGTTTAATTGTAACTTAGGTTAGGATTTATTTTACAGGTAATTTTGTAATTATTTTAATTAGGTAACTATTAAATAGTTCTTAACTATTTAATAGCTATTGTACATGGTTAAAATAATTACAAAGTTGCCTGTAAAATAAATATTAATCCTAAAATAGCTACAATATAATTATAATTTATATTGTAGCTATATTAGGATTTATTTTACAGGTAAGTATTTAGCTTTAAATAGGAATAATTTATTTAATAAGAGTTTATTTATTTAGTTAGATTTAAATTATATTTAACTTAGGGGGGTGATAGTGTTAGGGTTAGACTTAGCTTTAGGGGTTAATACATTTATTATAGTAGCGGTGTGGTCCGGTCGGCAGATTAGGGGTTAATAATAATATGCAGGGGTCAGCGATAGCGGGGGCGGCAGATTAGAGGTTAATAAGTGTAAGGCTAAGGGTGTTTAGACTCGGGGTACATGTTAGAGTGTTAGGTGCAGACTTAGGAAGTGTTTCCCCATAAGAAACAATGGGGCTGCGTTAGGAACTGAACGCTGCTTTTTTGCAGGTGTTAGATTTTTTTTCAGCTCAAACGGCCCCATTGTTTCCTATAGGGGAATCGTGCATGAGCACGTTTTTTAAGCTGGCCGCGTCCGTAAGCACCGCTGGTATCGAGAGTTGCAGTGGCGGTAAATTATTGTCTAAGCTCCTTTTTTGGAGCCTAACACACTGAAAATGCAGCCTTTCTGTGAACTCTAAATACCAGCGGTATTTAAAAGGTGCGGGGGAAAAAAAGCATGCGTAGCTAACGCACCCCTTTGGCCGCAGAACTCTAAATCTAGCCGTAAAATAGCTACAATATAATTAATAATTACATTGTAGCTATTTTAGGGTTTATATTTATTTTACAGGTAACTTGGTATTTATTTTAACTAGGTACAATAGCTATTAAATAGTTGGTATATTGGATACCAAACTGCGCTGGTTTGGTATACCTGTCTATGGGCCAAAAAACTACGACCGAAGGCAGAAATATACGAGCGTAACTTCTATGCTACGCCGTATATGTGATACCAAACCAGCGCAAAATTTTGCGTCGCCGGCTTCTGCGGGCGATGCTGCATATCGGATCGAGGGGTGTACGTTAAAAATTAACTTTTATTTCACAGATTAAAAAGCAAACACAATAGTGCAGGGATGTAGGGCGTGAACTAGCTCTTACTCATAGGTGATTACAACACACTTCCAATAGCTTTTAACCCTTATAAATATTTTTATTAAGATTTCTATGATTTTTTTTAATTAGATAGTGAATATATGAGTGTAACACTTTATTTTAATGTATTTATGTTTTGCTAAGTGAAACTTTTTATTTAGCCCTAACCCTTTACGCAAGGACTTCAGTTGTGCTAAGCTAATTAATTTAGATTGTGCTTGTCCGGTTGTGTTTACTTTCAACACACGCACAACTTAGTGCTAGCACAATGTTTCAATATTGCATGCACTAACGTTAGCGAGCCACTTGTTGTCCTATGTGTATAAAGTTAAAATAGGCATCTTTTTTTCTGTAAAACACATATTTAAATCATCATCTTTGTATTGTTCACACATATAGAGAAATGCAAAAGGCACCACACTTCAGTTAGTCACAAAACATTTTTTTTCCATTGAAGTGCTTATACAGGTCACAGGGCAGGGTACAATTCAATGCAGATTAATCAAACATCAATGTTCTGCCTCCTTCAATTAACTGTAAAGCTCTACTATAATAAATCTAACTGCAATTCCCCAGGTAACTAACCATCTGCAATTAACCTTAACTATGGCACCCACCTGACATTAAAAATTATGTCTAACCCAGAATCTAAATCCACTTGATTAGCATTAAAATGCTTTGCTTTGTCAAAACGTTTTATATGTTCATATATGTTATAGGTTCATAATCGAAAAATAGATTCTTTCTGTTGAACTGAAATAGAATGGGTATTGACCTCCAGCGGGTTGTGAGAGTTTACAAACATTATGCAAGAGGGAATTTTTATTTTATTTTTAAATTAGTCAAATATACCTTCTGGCTTTAGTTCTTCAAAGTATTTAATTAATTATTATTATAATTATTAGTCATTATTATTATTAATAAGAATAAATATAATCAAATTCTGTTATGATTTATTGACTATGTATATATATTTTGCTATTTTGTACAAAATGTAATTTTACACACCACCTATCTAGTTCTTTTGCTACTGTTCTAATTATTTTCAATATAGATATGTTAGAAATATAATTGTAATATTATATGATAGACTTGTGCCGTCCAGAAAAATTGTGTTCATTCAAATCTTTCAAAACAAATATTTGGAGAAATGTGTTTATATCTGTATATACTATTAGGCAGATGTCTATTGTGTCCCGAGCCAGCCCCTCCGGTTTTGGCAAACTCTGAGAATAGCTTTTTTTTCCTTCCATCCTTCTGCTGTCTTCAGCTGCAGCTCTTTAGTCACGTGCAATCATGGATTTAAAGGGGCCATGTTTTAATTATAGGAACTTCTACCTTGAGGTGTGGAAGGACCTATAAAAGCTCGCCCAGCCCATCACTCTGGGCTGAGTTATTGCCTTACATATCTTGTTCCTAGATCCTCAGTCCATAGCATACGTACCTGATACCTATGTATGCTCACCTTGCTCCTTAGACCAAAGCATACTTACCTGATACCTTTGTATGCTCACCTTGCTTCTGCGATCAAAGCATACTTACCTTATACCTTTGTATGCTCACCTTGCTTCTGAGACCAAGCATACTTACCTTGCACCTGCATATACTCACCTTGCTCCAGACACCATGCATACTTGCCTAATACCTGCATATGCTCACCTTGCTCCAGAGACCAAGCATACTTACCTTGCACCTGTGTATGCTCACCTTGCTCCAGACACCACACATACTTAAAGGGCCACTGTAAGTAAATATTTTCTATGCCTGTTACTAACTAACTAGCATTTCATTAACATATCTCTACCGTATAGCAGAAATCTTGTCTGCAAATTTAATTGTTTTCCAAACCCACTCCGTGGGTATCCTTTGCTCTGTACCAATCCGTTTACAATACCTAGGTTTCAAAATGGTGCTTTAAACACAAAGTTATTGGTTTAAGTATTTTGAACATGCAGTGCTGAAAATAGAGGGCAGGATTACATGACATCATCGGCGAATAAAAGATATAACTTTTAGAACGTTATGAAACTTCGTTTTGGAGAAAATATAGGTCAGTAGGTTTTAATTAATGTTTATTAACTTGAATATGTTAGTTGTTTAGCTTAAAAATTATAACAGAAAGTAATCCTTTAAGGTAATTCAGATTGTATTGAGTTCTAGAGTTGCTAAATATCTTTATTAAATCAAATTAAGAGCACCTGTAGGGGGGTAATTCACACTGAGAAGACTCACAGTAAGATAAGTTACAAAAGTGTGCAACCAAAAGAAAGAAATGCTATTACCCTACAATTTTGTATGAATAGGAAAAATCAGTACACAAGTTCATTGTAGACATACAATACTAGAATACATATTCATACTTTGAGGGATATTTATCAAGCCGTCAACCGTAAATACGCTGGAATTTCGCAGCGAAATTGTGGAGAGCCTGATTCCCCTTATTTATCAAAGCCTACAGACCGGCAAAAGTAAAAATTTGTGAGGTAACATACGATCCGCCGGTCTCAGTCCGACACAGATCGATGCTTACGTCATTACAGATGTTCCGAATGCAAATTTGGCACTATCTGACTACTTTTGCTAGTTAACAAATATCTAACTGGTACACTCGCCACTATTCCGGCCCAGCGTACCTGCTTTTCAATCTGCCACCCTGGAGGCCGCGGATGCCATAGGAATCAATGGGCGTCTGAAAGCAGCGAAAGCTCATGTTCGCTGCTGCCCGATATCCCATTTATTCCTATGGGAGAATAAAAGTTATGTTTACACCTAACACCCTAACATGTACCCGAGTCTAAACACCCCTAACCTGCCGCGCCCTACACCGCCGCCACCTACATTATGTTATTAACCCCTAATTTGCCACCGCCACTGCCGCCACCTACATTTTACTTATTAACCCCTAATCTGCTGCCTCAACACCGCCGCCACCTACATAAAGATATTAACCCCTATTTTTCTGCTCCCGGACCCCGCCACCACCTACATAAAGTTAATAACCCCTATCCCGCCACTCCCGGAGCCCACCGCAACTAAATAAATGTATTAACCCCTAAACCCATGGCCTCCCACATCACTAGCACTTACTAAACCTATTAACCCCTAAACCGCCAGCCCCCCACATCGCCATAAACTAAATTAGCCTATTAACTCCTAAACCCCTTAACTTTACATTAAATATTAACTCATCCTTATCTTATAATACATTTAAACTTACCTTTAGATTTAAATTAAACTATATTTAACTAATAACTAATCTACCCTAACTGTTATACTAAAATTACATTACATTTTATTAAACTAATAATTAACCTACCCTAACTGTTATACTAAAATTACATTAAACTACAAATTAAATTAACTATATTATATATTTAAACACCTAACCCTACTCAAATAATTTAAATCTACAATTAAAAATTACAGTTACAAAAAAACTAACAACTAAGTTACAAAAAAATAAAATAAACACTGTTAATAAAAATAAAAAAATAATTAACAAATATTTAAGCTAATTACACCTAATCTAAGGGCCCTATGAAAATAAAAAAGCCCCCCCAAAATAAAAAACCCTAACCTACAATAAACTACCAATGGCCCTTAAAAGGGCCTTTTGCTGGGCATTGCCCCAAAGAAATCAGCTCTTTTACCTGTAAATAAAAAATATAAATACCCCCCCAACAGTAAAACCCACCACCCACACAACACATACCCCCCTAATAAAAACCTAACAAAAAAAACCTAAGCTCCCCATTGCCCTGAAAAGGGATTTTGTATGGGCATTGCCCTTAAAAGGGCATTTAGCTCTTTTTCAAAAAGCCCAAACCCTATTCTAAAAATAAAACCCACCCAATAAACCCTTAAAAAATCCTAACACTAACCCCCGAAGATCCACTTACAGTTTCGGAAGAGCCGACATCCATCTTCAACGAAGCGGCAGAAGTCCTCATTGAAGCCGGCAGAAGTCTTCATCCAAGCAGCTGAAGTCTTCATCCAAGCCCGCAGAAGTCTTCACTCAGATGGCATCTTCTATCTTCATCCATCCGGCGCGGAGCGGCTCCATCTTCAAGACATCTGATGGGGAGCATCCTCTTCTTACGACGTCTTCTTAGGAAGGAAGGTTCCTTTAAATCACGTCATCCAAGATGGCATCCCTTAGATTCTGATTGGCTGATAGAATTCTATCAGCCAATCAGAATTAAGGTTGAAAAAATCCTATTGGCTGTTGCAATCAGCCAATAGGATTGAGCTTTCATCCTATTGGCTGATCCAATCAGCCAATCGGAATTAAGGTTGAAAAAATCCTATTGGCTGTTGCAATCAGCCAATAGGATTGAGCTTTCATCCTATTGGCTGATCCAATCAGCCAATCGGAATTAAGGTTGAAAAAATCCTATTGGCTGTTGCAATCAGCCAATAGGATTGAGCTTTCATCCTATTGGCTGATTGGAATAGCCAATAGAATGCAAGCTCAATCCTATTGGCTGATTGAAGATGGAGCTGCTCTGTGCTGGATGGATGAAGATAGAAGATGCCGTCTGTGTGAAGACTTCTGCGGGCTTGGAAGAAGACTTCGGCCGCTTGGATGAAGACTTCTGTCGGCTTCGATGAGGACTTCTGCCGCTTCATTGAGGATGGATGTCAGCTCTTCAGAAACTGTAAATGGATCTTTGGGGTTAGTGTTAGGATGTTAGGGTTTATTGGGTGGGTTTTATTTTTAGATTAGGGTTTGGGCTTTTGAAAAAGAGCTAAATGCCTTTAGGTTTTTATTTGGGGGGGGGGGATGGTTGTGTGGGTGGTGGGTTTTACTGTTGGGGGTATTTATATTTTTTATTTACAGGTAAAAGAGCTGATTTCTTTGGCGCAATGCCCCGCAAAAGGCCCTTTTAAGGGCCATTGGTAGTTTATTGTAGGTTAGGGTTTTTTATTTTGGGGGGGGGCTTTTTTATTTTCATAGGGCTCTTAGATTAGGTGTAATTAGTTTAAATATTTGATCATTTATTTTTTTATTTTGTGTAAATTAGTGTTTGTTATTTTTTGTAACTTAGTTGTTAGTTTTTTGTAACTTTGTAATTTTTAATAGTAGATTTAAATTATTTGAATATGGTTAGGTGTTTAAATATGTAATATATTTAATTTAATTTGCAGTTTAATGTAATTTTAGTATAACAGGGTAGGTTAATTAATAGTTTAATATAGTTTAATTTAATTTTAGTATAACAGTTAGGGTAGATTACTTATTAGTTTAATATAGTTTAATTTAAATCTAAAGGTAAGTTTAAATTTATTATAAGATAGGGATGAGTTAATATTTAATATAAAGTTAGCGGGTTGTTAGGTTTAGGGGTTAATAGGTTAATTTAGTGTATGGCGATGTGGGGGGCTGGCGGTTTAGGGATTAATAGGTTTAGCAAGTCGTAGTTATGTGGGAGGCCAGAGGTTTAGCGGTTAATACATTTAGTTAGTTGCGTCGAGGTCTGGGAATGGTGAGATAGGGTTTAATAACTTTATTAGAGTTGTGGTGAGATCCGGGAGCGGCGGGATAGGGGTTAATAAGTTTATTTGAGTTGTGGTGGGGTCCGGGAGCAGCGGGATAAGGGTTAATAAGTTTATTAAAGTTGAGGTGGGCTCCAGGAGCGGCAGTTTAGGGGTTAATAACTTTATTTAGTTGTGGCAGGGTCCGGGAGCGGCGGGATAGGGGTTAAACAGTTTAGTATAGTGGCTGTGTTTAGTGACAGTATACAAATAAAGCTGTGAAAAAGCTGAATAGCAGTGAGATCGATGTCAGTTAACAACAGTCCGCTGCTCATCGCCCCGTACTTGGTGCGCGGCTTTTTGACAGCTTTTTTGTTAAATTTGGAGAGCGTATTCAGGTCCGCGGCCACGATGTTAGGCGATGTCAGGCGAGCGTATTGGTGCCATCGAATGCAAGTAAGTTGACGGCTTGATAAGTAGGCCTCTTTATTGGATCACTATACAATCATACTTCACAATAGAATGTGAAATAAGAGGTAATTTTAAGCATCTAAAGGGCCAAGTAATTGGCTAAAAGGCAAATATCATATATGTCTCGAGATCAGATGCATTAAAGGGTTAAGAGAGTAGCCTTTAATTATTGAGATAGTGTCAGTTTATGAACTGATAGTCTATGAGATACAATGCAAGCAGAATGTAGCCAAACGCTACTTATCTTTAGTGAATGAAATAAAGGTTGTCTGTTCAAAATCTCCCACGCAATCATTGCCATGCTGTGTGTTAGAACAGTTTAGTGAACTTATTAGTCTATGCAAGCAAGTTTGTAGCAAATAGCTACTTTACTTCTGTAAATAAAAGTTCTCTGTTCACAATATCTCAGCAGTTGGTGAATTTGTTAATCTATTAGATACAATGAAAGCGAATTGTGGCGAATTGCTGCTTTACTTAAATGGGTAAAATAAAAGTTCTCTGCTTACAATCTCACACGCAGTCATGGTTATGCTGTATGTTAAGGCTTCTCTCTACCTAAGCCCCTTCTATAGCGGGGGCTCAATTTACATCTATCTAGCTAGTAAAATAATGTAGCCATTACCAACTATTGTACCCTATTACCTTACATACAAATAAGGCATTCAATTAGAAGGAGAGTTTAGGCAATTTAAAAAATGAGAGACATGCTCTCAGTAGTGCCAGACCCCTGACGTGTGTTTCGCTCACGCTTCCTCAGAGGAGTTACGCTGTGGCTGAACTGCTAATCTATTTACTGGTTCACTTGTCCCCCTCCTAAGCTGGAATAGGATATTGTGGGGCACTTTGTTCATATGAATAGGTGGCTTTGCAAATCAGTCATCTGTGCTTGGTTCAATAAGGAGATACTTCCTTGTGTGCCATAGCTTGTACGATATGTTACATTGATTCAAGTTTGGTCATTCATTTACATTATTAAAGGATTTGTATGATCTAAGTGGTCTAGTGGGTAAATAATAGTGGGACGTGTAGTTTAGTGGCAGTAATGTATGTATTTTAATTGTATAGGTTGTAATTATTCTTCAGTATATTTCTATACACTTGTTATTATATACTATGATATATACAATTATGGTTGTTTCATGGATATCTGCTATTTGTACTGTCAGTTCTTATTAAAATTAGATGGAATATATGTCTCTGTACAGTTAAAGCAGGAGATATTAAAGAATTACTCCCATATCTATCTGTCAGAGGCGGTAAGATGTTATTAACACATACCAGTTATTACATACATGAATAGGAGAGTAGTAGGCGGAAGTAGAACTGCTGTTTTATATCAAGTAGGATAATTTCAATATTTGTGTTAGATATTTGTGTTAGATATTGAGGGATTCAGATATAAAGGGTAGTGATGTCGCGAACATAAAAATTTGGGTTTGTGAACAGCGAACGTGAACTTCCCCAAAAGTTTGCGAATGGGCGAACCGGGTGAACCGCCATAGACTTCAATGGGCAGGCGAATTTTTAAACCCACAGGGACTCTTTGTGGCCACAATAGTGATGGAAAAGTTGTTTCAAGGGGACTAACACCTGGACTGTGGCATGCCGGAGGGGGATCCATGGCAAAACTCCCATGGAAAATTACATAGTTGATGCAGAGTCTGGTTTTAAGCCATAAAGGGAATAAATCACCTAACATTCCTAAATTGTTTGGAATAACGTGCTTTAAAACATCAGGTATGATGTTGTATCGATCAAGTAGTGTAAGGGTTATGCCCGCTTCACAGTGACAGACCAAACTCCCGCAGCGGGTACAACATCATCATCATCACAACGTGCGTCCATGTGTGTAATGCTGCCTGACTGAGACATATCCCTGTTATCTACATCCTCTGGCAATAATGGTTGCACATCACTCATTTCTTCCAACTGATGTGTAAATAACTCCTCTGACAGATCAAGTGAAGCGGCTGTGGTGCTAGTGTTGGTGGTGGCGGCAGGTGGGTGAGTGGTAACTTGAGAGGTGCCCGAAGCTAAGCTGGAGGAGGATGGTGCGTCAAGGTTCCGAGCGGAAGCTGTAGAAGATTGGGTGTCCTGTGTTTGCCAGTCAACTATGTCCTCATAAATGTTCGAATTTGGGGTACGTGGCCTCTGAACACTGGGCATTATTCTAGGGCCAAAGGGAATCACAGCACCACAAACACGATGGCCCCTGCGGGGTGGCCTGCCTCTGCCTGTCATTTTTTTTTCGATTGGTGGTACTATGCGTGCAAGCTACTGTGACAACAGATATGAGTAGCACTGTGCACTAGCAGAAGTTGGCAGAGTAGACGCTGTAGGCCTGACACACACACGCTTGCAGACAACTAACTGCTATTCAATCTATAACAGTCAAAATTGTATTTTTTTTTTTAAATGTACACTACTGTTACACCAGATATGAGTTGCACTGGGGTGACACTGTGCCCTGGCAGGCAGGCCCTGAAACGCACACATGTGAAGGAAACTGACTGCTATTATTTAACACAGTCAAAAAAGTGTTGTTTTTTTTAAATGTACACTACTGTTACACCAGATATGAGTTGCACTGGGGTGACACTGTGCCCTGGCAGGCACTGAAACGCACACGTGTGAAGGAAACTGACACTGCTATTATTTCACAGTCAAAAAAGTGTTGTTTTTTTTAAATCTACACTACTGTTACACCAGATATGAGTTGCACTGGGGTGACACTGTGCCCTGGCAGGCAGGCCCTGAAACGCATACGTGTGAAGGAAACTGACTGCTATTATTTACCAAAGTCAAAAAAGTGTTGTTTTTTTTAAATCTACACTACTGGTACACCAGATATGAGTTGCACTGTTACACCAGATATGAGTTGCACTGGGGTGACACTGTGCCCTGGTAGGCAGGCCCTGAAACGCACACGTGTGAAGGAAACTGACTGCTATTATTTAACACAGTCAAAAAAGTGTTGTTTTTTTAAATCTACACTACTGGTACACCAGATATGAGTTGCACTGGGGTGACACTGTGCCCTGGCAGGCAGGCACTGAAACGCAAACGTGTGAAGGAAACTGACTGCTATTATTTAACACAGTCAAAAAAGTGTTGTTTTTTTTAAATGTACACTACTGTTACACCAGATATGAGTTGCACTGGGGTGACACTGTGCCCTGGCAGGCAGGCCCTGAAACGCACACATGTGAAGGAAACTGACTGCTATTATTTAACACAGTCAAAAAAGTGTTGTTGTTTTTTAAATCTACACTATTGTTACACCAGATATGAGTTGCACTGGGGTGACACTGTGCCCTGGCAGGCAGGCACTGAAACGCACACGTGTGAAGGAAACTGACTGCTATTATTTAACAGTCAAAAAAGTTTTTTTTTTTTTTTTTAAATCTACACTACTGGTACACCAGATATGAATTGCACTGGGGTGACACTGTGCCCTGGCAGGCAGGCACTGAAACGCACACGTGTGAAGGAAACTGACTGCTATTATTTAACAGTCAAAAAAGTGTTTTTTTTTTTTAAATCTACACTACTGTTACACCAGATATGAGTTGCACTGGGGTGACACTGTGCCCTGGCAGGCAGGCACTGAAACGCACACGTGTGAAGGAAACTGACTGCTATTATTTAACACAGTCAAAAAAGTGTTTTTTTTTTTAAATCTACACTACTGTTACACCAGATATGAGTTGCACTGGGGTGACACTGTGCCCTGGCAGGCAGGCCCTGAAACGCACACGTGTGAAGGAAACTGACTGCTATTATTTAACAAAGTCAAAAAAGTGTTTTGTTTTTTTAAATCTACACTACTGGTACACCAGATATGAGTTGCACTGTTACACCAGATATGAGTTGCACTGGGGTGACACTGTGCCCTGGTAGGCAGGCCCTGAAACGCACACGTGTGAAGGAAACTGACTGCTATTATTTAACACAGTCAAAAAAGTGTTGTTTTTTTAAATCTACACTACTGGTACACCAGATATGAGTTGCACTGGGGTGACACTGTGCCCTGGCAGGCAGGCACTGAAACGCAAACGTGTGAAGGAAACTGACTGCTATTATTTAACACAGTCAAAAAAGTGTTGTTTTTTTTAAATGTACACTACTGTTACACCAGATATGAGTTGCACTGGGGTGACACTGTGCCCTGGCAGGCAGGCCCTGAAACGCACACATGTGAAGGAAACTGACTGCTATTATTTAACACAGTCAAAAAAGTGTTGTTGTTTTTTAAATCTACACTATTGTTACACCAGATATGAGTTGCACTGGGGTGACACTGTGCCCTGGCAGGCAGGCACTGAAACGCACACGTGTGAAGGAAACTGACTGCTATTATTTAACAGTCAAAAAAGTTTTTTTTTTTTTTTTAAATCTACACTACTGGTACACCAGATATGAATTGCACTGGGGTGACACTGTGCCCTGGCAGGCAGGCACTGAAACGCACACGTGTGAAGGAAACTGACTGCTATTATTTAACAGTCAAAAAAGTGTTTTTTTTTTTTAAATCTACACTACTGTTACACCAGATATGAGTTGCACTGGGGTGACACTGTGCCCTGGCAGGCAGGCACTGAAACGCACACGTGTGAAGGAAACTGACTGCTATTATTTAACACAGTCAAAAAAGTGTTTTTTTTTTTAAATCTACACTACTGTTACACCAGATATGAGTTGCACTGGGGTGACACTGTGCCCTGGCAGGCAGGCCCTGAAACGCACACGTGTGAAGGAAACTGACTGCTATTATTTAACAAAGTCAAAAAAGTGTTTTGTTTTTTTAAATCTACACTACTGGTACACCAGATATGAGTTGCACTTTTACACCAGATATGAGTTGCACTGGGGTGACACTGTGCCCTGGCAGGCAGGCCCTGAAACGCACACGTGTGAAGGAAACTGACTGCTATTATTTAACAAATTCAAAAAAGTGTTTTTTTTTTAAATCTACACTACTGGTACACCAGATATGAGTTGCACTGGGGTGACACTGTGCCCTGGCAGGCAGGCACTGAAACGCACATGTGTGAAGGAAACTGACTGCTATTATTTAACACAGTCAAAAAAGTGTTTTTTTTTTAAATCTACACTACTGTTACACCAGATATGAGTTGCACTGGGGTGACACTGTGCCCTGGCAGGCAGGCCCTGAAACGCACACGTGTGAAGGAAACTGACTGCTATTATTTAACAAAGTCAAAAAAGTGTTTTGTTTTTTTAAATCTACACTACTGGTACACCAGATATGAGTTGCACTTTTACACCAGATATGAGTTGCACTGGGGTGACACTGTGCCCTGGCAGGCAGGCCCTGAAATGCACACGTGTGAAGGAAACTGACTGCTATTATTTAACAAATTCAAAAAAGTGTTTTTTTTTTAAATCTACACTACTGGTACACCAGATATGAGTTGCACTGGGGTGACACTGTGCCCTGGCAGGCAGGCACTGAAACGCACATGTGTGAAGGAAACTGACTGCTATTATTTAACGCAGTGATAAAAGTGTTTTTTTTTTTTTAAATCTACACTACTGTTACACCAGATATGAGTTGCACTGGGGTGACACTGTGCCCTGGCAGGCAGGCACTGAAACGCACACGTGTGAAGGAAACTGACTGCTATTATTTAACACAGTCCAAAAAGTGTTGTTTTTTTTAAATCTACACTACTGTTACACTAGATATGAGTTGCACTGGGGTGACACTGTGCCCTGGCAGGCAGGCACTGAAACGCACACGTGTGAAGGAAACTGACTGCTATTATTTAACACAGTCAAAAAAGTGTTTTTTTTTTTTTTAAATCTACACTACTGTTACACCAGATATGAGTTGCACTGGGGTGACACTGTGCCCTGGCAGGCAGGCCCTGAAACGCACACGTGTGAAGGATACTGACTGCTATTATTTAACAAAGTAAAAAAAGTGGGTTTTTTTTTAAATCTACACTACTGGTACACAAGATATGAGTTGCACTTTTACACCAGATATGAGTTGCACTGGGGTGACACTGTGCCCTGGCAAACGCACATGTGTGAAGGAAACTGACTGCTATTATTTAACACAGTCATAAAAGTGTTTTTTTTTTTTAAATCTACACTACTGTTACACCAAATATGAGTTGCACTGGGGTGACACTGTGCCCTGGCAGGCAGGCACTGAAACGCACACGTGTGAAGGAAACTGACTGCTATTATTTAACACAGTCCAAAAAGTGTTTTTTTTTTTTAAATCTACACTACTGTTACACCAGATATGAGTTGCACTGGGGTGACACTGTGCCCTGGCAGGCAGGCACTGAAACGCACATGTGTGAAAGAAACTGACTGCTATTATTTAACACAGTCAAAAAAGTGTTGTTTTTTTAGATCTACACTACTGTTACAGCAGATATGAGTTGCACTGGGGTGACACTGTGCCCTGGCAGGCAGGCCCTGAAACGCATACGTGTGAAGGAAACTGACTGCTATTATTTAACAAAGTCAAAAAAGTGTTTGTTTTTTTTTAAATCTACACTACTGGTACACCACATATGAGTTGCACTTTTACACCAGATATTAGTTGCACTGGGGTGACACTGTGCCCTGGCAGGCAAGCCCTGAAACGCACACGTGTGAAGGAAACTGACTGCTATTATTTAACAAAGTCAAAAAAGTGTTGTTTTTTTAAATCTACACTACTGTTACACCAGATATGAGTTGCACTGGGGTGACACTGTGCCCTGGCAGGCAGGCCCTGAAACGCACACGTGTGAAGGAAACTGACTGCTATTATTTAACAAAGTCAAAAAAGTGTTATTTTTTTTTAAATCTACACTACTGGTACACCAGATATGAGTTGCACTTTTACACCAGATATGAGTTGCACTGGGGTGACAATGTGCCCTGGCAGGCAGGCCCTGAAACGCACACGTGTGAAGGAAACTGACTGCTATTATTTAACAAAGTCAAAAAAGTGTTGTTTTTTTAAATCTACACTACTGGTACACCAGATATGAGTTGCACTGGGGTGACACTGTGCCCTGGCAGGCAGGCACTGAAACGCACACGTGTGAAGGAAACTGACTACTATTATTTAACACAGTCAAAAAAGTGTTGTTTTTTTTAAATCTACACTACTGTTACACCAGATATGAGTTGCACTGGGGTGACACTGTGCCCTGGCAGGCAGGCACTGAAACGCACACGTGTGAAGGAAACTGACTACTATTATTTAACACAGTCAAAAAAAGTGTTGTTTTTTTTAAATCTACACTACTGTTACACCAGATATGAGTTGCACTGGGGTGACACTGTGCCCTGGCAGGCAGGCACTGAAACGCACACGTGTGAAGGAAACTGACTGCTTTTATTTAACACAGTCAAAAATGTGTTGTTTTTTTAGATTTACACTACTGTTACACCAGATATGAGTTGCACTGGGGTGACACTGTGCCCTGGCAGGCAGGCCCTGAAACGCATACGTGTGAAGGAAACTGACTGCTATTATTTAACAAAGTCAAAAACGCGTTGTTTTTTTTTTTAATCTACACTACTGGTACACCAGATATGAGTTGCACTTTTACACCAGATATGAGTTGCACTGGGGTGACACTGTGCCCTGGCAGGCAGGCACTGAAAGGCACACGTGTGAAGGAAACTGACTGCTATTATTTAACACAGTCATAAAAGTGTTTTTTTTTTTAAATCTACACTACTGTTACACCAGATCTGAGTTGCACTGGGGTGACACTGTGCCCTGGCAGGCAGGCACTGAAACGCACACGTGTGAAGGAAACTGACTGCTATTATTTAACACAGCCCAAAAAGTGTTGTTTTTTTTAAATCTACACTACTGTTACACCAGATATGAGTTGCACTGGGGTGACACTGTGCCCTGGCAGGCAGGCAGGCACTGAAACGCACACGTGTGAAGGAAACTGACTGCTATTATTTAACACAGTCAAAAAAGTGTTGTTTTTTGTAGATCTACACTACTGTTACACCAGATATGAGTTGCACTGGGGTGACACTGTGCTCTGGCAGGCAGGCACTGAAACGCACACGTGTGAAGGAAACTGACTGCTATTATTTAACACAATCAAAAAAGTGTTTTGTTTTTTTTAAATCTACACTACTGTTACACCAGATATGAGTGGTAGCACTGGGCAAGTGGGCACAGTATACGCTGTGAGCCTGACACACATTCTGGCAGGCAGGCAACTGTAATTAGATTACACAGGAAAAAAAAAAAGCAGACTGATGTTCTAGCCCTAAAAAGGGCTTTTTGGGGTGCTGTCCTTACAGCAGAGATAAGATGAGTCCTTCAGGACTGTAGTGGACACTGAATACACTAGCCTAGCTATCAATTTCCCTATTAAATCAGCAGCAGCTACACTGTCCCTCCTCTCACTAAGAATGCAGCTTCCAAATGAATCTAAAATGGATGCTGTCTCGGTCTGGGAGGGTGTGTCTGCCGCTGATTGGCTGTAATGTGTCTGCTGACTGTGAGGTAAAGGGTCAAAGTTTACTCAATGATGAAGAATAGGGGGCGGATCGAACATCGCATATGTTCGCCCGCCGCTGCGAATGCGAACATGCTATGTTCGCCGGGAACTATTTGCCGGTGAACTATTTGCAACATCACTAATAATGGGCTTTTCAGGTTAATGTGTACAAAGTACATTAATAGCTACTAGCGGTTATATTAGGCATGTGGTATATTAATAATATCTTGCTCATTAATTATTGCATATATTTGTGAGGTTGACATTATTTGCTAGCGCAATTCTAAATCCTTCTGGATTTAAGGTGACATGGTGCTGGATTTAAACATTATGAATTATTAGGACCATAATATTAGGTGTTTTATCATACAAATGGAGCAACAGAAGTGCTGTGATAGGGAATGTGGAATGTGACTGTCAATATTAGGGGTAAGCCAATATTACCTAAAGTGTCTTTCAGAATACTATACAGTAAAAAGGAGATGGGGGGGGGGGTGGTAAAGTGAATTATTATACGAAAATATATATCCTGGGATCTAAAAGGCTCATTGTGTCTCAGAGAGGAGTTACTGAAATAACTGTAGGAGGAGTAGATAAGCTGTAGTAACACTGGGCATTATCATCGCATTTATAATCACATGAACATGTTGGTTAACTATGGGGGGCTAAGGGTGATCTGATTCTATCCGCTAGTAGGGAAATTATATGCAACATAACTATGGGGATAAAAGGCCTTAAAGGTTGCAACCATTAATAATAAGGGATATAAGCAGACTGTCCCAATCACAAATATTAGGTACATATTTAAACTTAAGATATACTGTGAGAAATAAACATCTTTTGTGCACACTTAAGGCTGTGACACACTGCAAGCAGAGCGACGCGCAGCGTGTAGATGCACCTCCTGTGCGCGCTCAGTGTGTCTTGCCTTTTCATCTCTGAGCACTCTGCTGCGTCAGGTTGCGTAGCTAAGCGCTCAGAGATGAAATATTTGAACTTCAGAAGCGATGTGACACGGAGCAAAGCAGCTGCTTTGCCTCGCGCCGCATCGCTTGCAGTGTGTCACAGCCTTAAGTCCTCTCTTGGAGAATAATTGGTATAATTGAGCATAATGATGCACGTTATATAAATATCTTAGGATATTTTTCTACACACCTATGAAAAATCAAATTGGTGTAATATACAATATAGAGAGGGCAAAAAAATAAATAAAAAAAAATAAAAAAAATAAAAAATAAATAAAAAATGAACTGGATTATTCCTACTAAGCTATATTTTGAATATTATTAAAGGCGATATGTTGAGAGAGAAACCGCGATTTAGACTCTGGTATCATAACGAGCTTAATGGGATACATATACTTAGCTAATGCCAAACTATAGGAAAGTGTCCCTTAGTAGGACTACCAATAGAGGGAGATTAACATACATCCTATATTCATATAATGAAGAATATATGGGGGTCATTGCAGATAGAAAAATGTAACTAACCTTTTATCATCCACCACTAGTAGTATATATAGCTAGGAGCAGATCCCGTTGCTATCACAAATTGAAAAATAGGGGGATGCAGTGTAATGGTGGTAAACATCCAGAAAATAGAAATTAAAAAGTAATAAATATATACTAAATCTAAGCGTTCCCATAATAATAATATACTTAACCCCAAAGCAGCTAAAAATATTGTTGACTATATCGGTTCGGTAGAAACAGGCATATATCTATGTTGACAGTGGTAAACCATGCCAGCCGGGTGCGGGCCCTACACCCGGCAACAGACACATCACATAAGGAGGAGCTATTAGTGTATCACTCGCCTGAAAGAGTAGGTTAATAAGAGTCAAGCAACCTGTATCTATCTGAAATACATAAGCATATATCTTATAGCTGTAACATATCAAAGAACCGAATAATGAGCAAATTAAAAGGACATTTTCATCCATGGACACAATAACATGCTAAGGTAAAGCAATCTTCAATTGGGATATATTATTAGAACTAAGTGAACTAAAGCACAGTGTCACCCATAAATGGATTAAACATAGAAATAAGAGTATTGGACATATGACAGGAAACCATTGCCAGGAAAGAAAATATAGGGGTTAGATAGGTACATATACAAGCTTGGTATAGAGTAGAGTCTATATGCAGCACACAGGTAGTTAGTTACACGAGTAAAACAAACGTCTGCAATGCCTGAAGGAATGCACTGCCAGTATCCCAGAGGCGACCACAGAGGAGCAGTATGAAAAGAAGAGTTAGAGTAGTAACGAGTCAGCTCTATCAAAGTCCGGTCTCTTGCAGCCGACTCAGGCAAAGACCACTCGTCTAACCCACACCACATTTATCCAGCATGGGCCTTTGTGCGGGTGCTAGTGCTCTGCTGGAAATATAAAACATACCCCCTGCTGGGAGAGAAGTAACAACCTCCTTAGTGTTAAGGATGATGAGAGCTCCGGATAAGAGAAACAATACTTTTACTGTAGAACAGGAGGCACTGAGTGTCATCATTAGCGCTGCCACCTTCCTCTTACAATGATATAGGTTAGGAGCCTCCCGCAGGTCCATGTAGACTGTCGGATCCTTAATCTCAATTTGAATTATCTCGCCCCGTGGGCCGGCTGCATCCCTCAGGGCCCGGGCGGTTAGGAAGCTCATAGGATCCGCAAGCATCTGCTGAACTCCGCTCTGCTCCGTTCAGTGGAGAGCCGGTATGAACTGCTGGGGTCCTGAATCGGTAGCATGGCTATGGGCACCCGGTCTGCTATAAGCATCAATAGCTTGTACTGGGCGGATTGACCTGTCTGCCGCACTCTGTAGATCATCGGGTGCGGGCTGTGAGACCCCTTGTAGCTGCAGAAATTGCTGGGTTCCCTTGGGGGATATGCTGTGACTTGCGGATGACAGTGTCAGTGCCAGTACCCCCTCCAGCTTCCGGAAATGTTCACAAAGCAAGTGCTGTAAGCTTTCCTCCCAACTAGAGGCCATAGTCTCCATATCTTCAATTTGTATTGGGGCTTAATCGTGTCTCTTGTATCCTGTATGCAAAACCCTAGTCCTTGTGCAATAAGTAATCTCTAGATCAGCTTCTGCGTTATATGGCCTCCACGTGGGAGAGAAAATGGCTGCTCCTAGATGCTCAGTGTATCAGTCGGTCCGTAAAACAGCTGCCTTCTCCTTAATGTAACTGTTATTCAATGTCCCAATTATTCCTGGTCTTCTCACAAAACCCAGGGATGTTTGTAAAGTGGATCAATGTTGGGCTGAACGGTCAAATATATATAAAATTAAAAGCTGGTTCAGCAGAGCTGAGGTAAAGAGTGACCGTTGAGTTCCTAGGCTAGCTCCGCCCCCTGAAAAGGGCATTTTGATGAGCATTGCCCTTAAAAGGACATTTAGCTCTTTTACGAATCGGCCAAAGAAAACCCCACCCAATAAACCCTTAAAAAAAACACTAACCCCCGAAGATCCACTTGAAGACCGGACATCCATCCTCAACGAAGCCAGGAGAAGTCTTCATCCAAGCAGCAAGAAGTCCTCAACGAAGCCGGGAAAAGTCTTAATTCAAGCGGCAAGAAGTAGTCATCCAGACGGCATCTTCTATCTTCATCCTTCCGACGCGGAGCGGCTCCATCTTCAAGACATCCAGGACCGAGTAACCTCTTCTTTCGATGGTTCTTGAAGAATGAAGTTTCCTTTAAATGACATCATCCAAGATTTTTCACCTTTAATTCTGATCAGCCAATCGGAATTCAAGGGACGCCATCTTGGATGACGTCATTTAAAGGAAACTTAATTCTTGAAGAGCCATCGAAAGAAGAGGATGCTCCATGCTGGATGTTTTGAAGATGGAGCCACTCCGCGTCAGAAGGATGAAGATAGAAGATGCCATCTGGACGAAGACTTCTGCCTGCCTGGAGGTTGACTTCTTGCCATTTGGATGAAGACTTCTCCCAGCTTTGTTGGGGACTTCTGCCTGCTTGGATGAAGACTTTTCCCGGCTTGATGAGAATTGATGTCCAGTCTTCAAAAACTGTAAGTGGATCTTCGGGGGTTAGTGTTTTTTTTAAGGGTTTATTGGGTGGGTTTTATTTTTAGATTAGGGGTTTGGGTAAAGCTAAATGCCCTTTTAAGGGCAATGCCCATTTAGGGGTTAATATGTTTATTATAGTGGTGGCGATGTCAGGAGCGGCAGATTAGGGGTTAATAAATTTAATATAGTCTTTGCGATGTGGAAGGGCCTCGGTTTAGGGGTTGTTTAATAGGTTGTTTATTGGTGTTAGTGTACTTTGTAACACTTTAGTTATGAGTTTTATACTACAGCTTTGTAGCGCAAAACCTATAACTACTGACTTTAGATGGCGGAACGAATCTTGACGGTATAGGCTGTAAAGCTCACTTTTTTGCCTCCCAGGCAAAACTTGTAATACCGGTGCTATGGAAGTCCCATTGAAAAAGGATTTTTTGAAAGGTGCGGTAGTTACGTTGCGTTACGGCCAAAAAGGTGTGCTGTACATCTGTAGCTACAAGACTCGTAATAGTAGCGGTAGTGAAAAAGCAGCATTATTAGCAATAACGCAAAACTCGTAATCTATCTGTGTCTTAATAAAGTTTAGTGAAACAGGAAAGTGTAGGAGTAGGGTTAAACGTAAACAATTGGGGGGAAAATTGGGAGAAAAGTGTGACCTAATGTGAAGTTATCTAAGTGAGAGAAGTTTGTTTCAATTATTCTACACCATTTCTTAGTGCTCCAACTTCATATAATTATCTGGTGATCATAGAGGATTAGGTATGAAAATCTATAGATAAACATAATAGTTGTTATGTTCGTTGAGTCCTTTTTGTTGTAGGGTGTCCAGTAGATATATCCATCTACATTCTGACTGTAATAGTGCCTCTTCCATATTTCCCTCTCTTATGCCTAGTGATATTTTTTGTATAACAGCATACTGCAGATCAGCAATTGCACTTCTGTGAGTTTTTAAGAAGTGTCGTGCCACTCTTCTTAGAGTTTTGCCTTTGGATAAGTCTTTTTTAGAGTTTTTTTCATATTGTTGGCATGCTCTAAATTTCTTACCCTGACCTTGTGGGTAGTCATACCTACATAGACCTTTTAGCATCGGCATGTGCAGTGTTGTTCCAGTTTATGTACTTTCCCTGTTTTATCTGTAATATGTTTATTTTTTGTTACATAGGCACATGCTGAACAGGAGCCACAGGGGTACATCCCTGGATCCTTGGTTTTTTTTCTTTGGTATGAAAATAATGACTTTGGACCAATCGGTCTTTTAGGTTCCTCAGTCTTTTGTACCCTGTTGTTATTCTTTCACCTACCATGGGTGCCAGGGTGGCATCATTTTGTAATATATGCCAGTTTGTATTCATAATCCCAATTTTCTGTTGCATCTGGGGATTGTATGTGGTTATTAGTCTAGGACATGATTCTTCTTGGATTTTTTTTTTCATTTATATAAATTTTATTGAGGTTGTATAGAATAACAACAAAACAAGGTTATAATAAAGTCATAATACAGTATTTTGAGTTTTAGACAATACCATAATGGACATATTTATACAATATACGTCTTATACT
This sequence comes from Bombina bombina, assembly GCF_027579735.1. NCBI lineage: Eukaryota > Metazoa > Chordata > Amphibia > Anura > Bombinatoridae > Bombina > Bombina bombina. The sequence goes on from NC_069499.1 coordinate 1,169,799,416, forward strand.
TTATAGCATAGAGATAACATCTAATTATGAAACATAAGTACCGCTATATGTAGATTATAAACCTATATATTTAGTTCGTAACCTCTTTCATGAAGAATAAACAATCTTTACCTATGCGTTTCTCCTCTGAATGCTAATAAAACGAAAGTGAGATGGTATCCCTAAATATGAGATTAGGTCCCTCACAGAGCTGTAACATGGAACTTTATACTAAGTGGGGAATGAGAGGAGAACATGAGTATCAAGGTAGGGTTTCTAGGGGATACATTTTACCGTGCTTACCAAGTAAGCCGAAGGTATTGGGGGGGAGATTAGGCTTATACAATAATACACGCTAAGGGCTAAAGTATTATTTATGGAGATTATCAAGTGATACATGGGTTTGCATTAGTAAAAAGATCCATCAACAAATACTTTACACAGTTAGACCCCTCTCTAGCTGTAATTTATCTAATAATAGAATTAATGATAAGCACAAACAATAAAAAAAACGAAAGAGAATAAACAGAACAAAATAAGAGCCCCCATGATACATCATATTGGGTTCACGTGATTAGTAGCAATAGTATTCTAGATAGCATTTATGGAACTAGAGTTTAGCCTCATCTTAACCGAGGGTAAGTAGTTAATTTATACGGTGAGGCTTTATAGTGTTCTATACTTAGCTATGGATTTATATTCCCTGAGCAATATTAGAATATCCTGGTATGGAAAGCATGAATCGTAGTTGATAGCCTGTACTATTGGAAGATATAAAGAGAATAGGTCTGCCGTGTGGGCATGGGCCCTAAACCCCACAGCAGAGAAATTAAAGTTCTACTATCTATACATCTATCATTTGGTAGAGCCAAGTGCTATAAGTTGTGTTAGGCTTCCATATATAGTGCGACCCAGTTAGGTCTATTAGTAGGTAAGGGTATGTCTAATAGTGAGGCTTTCTTAGTCACCAGACTTGCTTAATGACAGGTTTGTAAGGAGAAAGGGAATAGCTATAAAATTATAGAACATCTAGAATAGTAAGTTCAGGAAATATGGCTATAGGATACCTTTTCCTTTATTTATTTCAATTAACTCCGATGTGAGGGGGGGGGGGTTCTAGTTTTTATATGATACAGCTTAGAGGTGGCATTTTTTTTTAAATTAAACAGCATATATATGCACATGTATATACTCAGGTACCTGTAAGTATGTATAGCACTCCTGATTACTCCTGGTTAAAGGAGTTGTGAAAGTTATCTATGTAGAGGCAACCCAAACAGTTCAGTACTATTAAACATTAGGCTATCTCTAAAGAAAGTTATGTTAGTACTGTATATAATAACAACTAAACTACTCAAATAGTCAAATTTACAGGGAGTATATAGTGTACTAGGTCTAACAACCTAACTAGGAGAAACATGAGAATACATACTACACATAGACTCAGGCTGGCGACCTTCTTAAAACTTAATACAGTGAGTGCAGAATTATTAGGCAAATTAGTATTTTGACCACATCATCCTCTTTATGCATGTTCTCTTACTCCAAGCTGTATAGGCTCGAAAGCCTACTACCAATTAAGCATATTAGGTGATGTGCATCTCTGTAATGAGAAGGGGTGTGGTCTAATGACATCAACACCCTATATCAGGTGTGCATAATTATTAGGCAACTTCCTTTCCTTTGGCAAAATGGGTCAAAAGAAGGACTTGACAGGCTCAGAAAAGTCAAAAATAGTGAGATATCTTGCAGAGGGATGCAGCACTCTTAAAATTGCAAAGCTTCTGAAGCGTGATCATCGAACAATCAAGCGTTTCATTCAAAATAGTCAACAGGGTCGCAAGAAGCGTGTGGAAAAACCAAGGCGCAAAATAACTGCCCATGAACTGAGAAAAGTCAAGCGTGCAGCTGCCAAGATGCCACTTGCCACATCACTGGAGTGCCCAAAAGCACAAGGTGTGCAATACTCAGAGACATGGCCAAGGTAAGAAAGGTTGAAAGACGACCACCACTGAACAAGACACACAAGCTGAAACGTCAAGACTGGGCCAAGAAATATCTCAGACTGATTTTTCTAAGGTTTTATGGACTGATGAAATGAGAGTGAGTCTTGATGGGCCAGATGGATGGGCCCGTGGCTGGATTGGTAAAGGGCAGAGAGCTCCAGTCCGACTCAGACGCCAGCAAGGTGGAGGTGGAGTACTGGTTTGGGCTGGTATCATCAAAGATGAGCTTGTGGGGCCTTTTCGGGTTGAGGATGGAGTCAAGCTCAACTCCCAGTCCTACTGCCAGTTTCTGGAAGACACCTTCTTCAAGCAGAGGTACAGGAAGAAGTCTGCATCCTTCAAGAAAAACATGATTTTCATGCAGGACAATGCTCCATCACACACGTCCAAGTACTCCACAGCGTGGCTGGCAAGAAAGGGTATAAAAGAAGAAAATCTAATGACATGGCCTCCTTGTTCACCTGATCTGAACCCCATTGAGAACCTGCGGTCCATCATCAAATGTGAGATTTACAAGGAGGGAAAAACAGTACACCTCTCTGAACAGTGTCTGGGAGGCTGTGGTTGCTGCTGCACGCAATGTTGATGGTGAACAGATCAAAACACTGACAGAATCCATGGATGGCAGGCTTTTGAGTGTCCTTGCAAAGAAAGGTGGCTATATTGGTCACTGATTTGTTTTTGTTTTGTTTTTGAATGTCAGAAATGTATATTTGTGAATGTTGAGATGTTATATTGGTTTCACTGGTAAAAATAAATAATTGAAATGGGTATATATTTGTTTTTTGTTAAGTTGCCTAATAATTATGCACAGTAATAGTCACCTGCACACACAGATATCCCCCTAAAATAGCTATAACTAAAAACAAACTAAAAACTACTTCCAAAACTATTCAGCTTTGATATTAATTAGTTTTTTGGGTTCATTGAGAACATGGTTGTTGTTCAATAATAAAATTAATCCTCAAAAATACAACTTGCCTAATAATTCTGCACTCCCTGTAGCTGTGTTAACAATAAGAGCTGTACCATTAGCAATAAAGATATATATATACTCTCATCTATCAGGGCCAGAACCTATGGTATCTAGATAAGGACATTTTGCATACATTTACTGGTATCCAGACTTCAAATAAAAAATTCCATCGTAGGAGCCTAAGATCCGGTATATACATTCAAGAAGTACTGCTTGTGATATAATGGGGACTAAAATAGAAAATAAAGATTAAAGTAAAGTAGGATCGCTCCACTATTGGCTATTGCCCTCCGGGAACATAATAGCTGCAATAATATGTTCTTAGGTCTTTGTTGAGCAATGATCTTTACAACAGCCTAAAAGTACATGCCTGCCAAGTACAACATAAACTTTTACAACTCATAGATGTATTCTAACTATATTCAAATAGTAATATATTCACATTTATGTCAAAGTGTCATTTATGTCATAATAGGGTCCTGGGGAAATTATGCTAAGGTTACCAAGTAGTAGGCTGTATTAATCTTATTATGACACATCAGAGACTATAGGATGGGATATATGTAGTTGTAGGATATAAAATGTGCTTATATACATAGGTCTGCATTGCCTTGCTAATGGTACAATAGCAAACAGCAGGCATAGTGGATATATGGGTATAATGTAATGCTAGCTCCACAGCCAAACAATAATACTTTAAATTTGCCATAGAGGAGAGATTGGGGGAGTGGGTTACTTAAGAGTTATGTACACCTTCTATGCAGGATTAGCGTCGACAGTTCCTTAAAAAGGATTTGTAGGATATTATAAGTAAACTTACAGTACAACGAAACATATCAACTCGGAATAAGATAACTATCAAACAGTAGTTACAATCAGTAGAACTCGCATATTTATGATTATCGTATATGAACAAACATAAATAAAGTATTGTAGTTGTTTTGTTCAGCCTACACCAGAACTGCAGGGGCCTATAAGTAGCACTCTAATTGATGCAGGCTCTGGCCTAGCTGCTGGATCAAATTAAGTTTCTTGTAAACCAACTGTGGCAGTCTCAAGGATCGATGTTCCACAGTGCCAAAATGACCTAGGTATCAGTTCTCCAACTTCTCCACACCGTTCCGAACATTTTCTGTGCAGGTCAGTGTCGACGAACCAGAGCAACATCTCCAGGACTCCGCATGGCTCCACTATGTGGGTCACCGGTTTATCCTGCGTAGGTGTCGAGCCCATAATGGATTCCTGTGCGTTGGCAGTATTAGGCCATTCATAAGCCACATTGGTTTCCCTCAGGGACTCTAGCATCTTTCTGTAGACATTGCTGGTCATCATCAATGGGCCCTCTGTTGCATATAGATGACTAGTATAATTGTGTTAATTAATTTGTTTTGTTTATGTGCCTCTGAATATTTCATAAGGAAGAAGACATGAAATACTCGAATCTCATAGTTTATAAGTAATGTTTTTTTAATCCAATAATTAATTTGTGATCATAGCTGTGCAATTTTTGGACATGTCCAAAACTAGTGAAGGATATCTGCATCAATTGAGCAGCATTTAGGACAAGTTTTTGTGGTTCCATACCAATTATTTAGGTTTGCGTTAGTTATATAGGTCTTGTGTAATAGTTTCAAATGTGATTCTCTCCAGCTAGTTAAAACCCAAGATTTGTTACCTAGATTAAGGGCATTTTGTAAGTCAGAAGCATTTTGTAAGTCAGAAGTTTCTAAACTTGGGAATTCTTTTTGCCATTTAATTTGCCATTTAATTTTTATATCATTTAGGTATTTTAAATTCTGGAATGAGTTAATCAGCTTATAAATGATCGCTATTGAACCTCTGCCTGACTTATATAATCGAAGCGTGTCTTTTAAGGGTCCTAAAGACCAATCTGGGCTGTGTTTCATTTGCAACTCCGAAATATAGTGTCTCAACTGAAGGAACGCAAAAAAATCCCTTTTGGGTGAATCACATTTTCTAGCTATGTTAATAAATGTGTCAATAGGGGAGTCATCCATTAATAATTGAACAACATGTGTTAGGCCTTTCTGTTCCCAGTGCTTAAATACTGCTTGTGATATCCCAGGGGTGAATCCTGGGTTGCCCTTAATAGGAAGCATGTCCGTACAGTACGGATCAACATTAAGTCCCCTGCAAAGTTTCTGCCAGGCCATGATTTTTTTTTTTTTTTTTAAATAATTTTTTATTGAAGTTAAAGATCAACAAACAAGACTCGCCCTAGGGACAAAGTTACAACAAAGAGAGTAATACATTGTCTATACATAGGCATCATTGAAAAAGCAATACTCACATGCAGCAAGATAAATACATATCAGATCTGACCATGAAGATAGGCAATAGTTTAGGCGAGATAAAATAGAACTTCATTTTATGTTATATTATTGGCGTATGATCTCCACAGTATAATAGTAAATTACCTGAGACCAAGATATCATCCTGCGGAGAATTAATATATGTATCAGCCACTCTTGGGCCGAGATATATAGGGGGGAAGGGGAGATTCAGCGGATAAGCACCGCTATACACATAGGGGAAGGGGTGGAGGGTGGAGCCATATATAAGTGAAAGTAGGATAGGGTACATGGTGGGAGCTTAGGAGTGCCCGATTATAGAGACCTTAGGCCTGTCAGCAGGGTCATTGTAAACACGAGTTAGATGTGCCATGTAGAGTTAAGCTACTTAGAAATATGTAGTGACATATATTGACATCTTAACACAATAAGGAGCAGCTATATAGGGGCCATAAGGCCGCCCTACCTATTAAACATTAGCTTGCATCAAGTGTAATTATTCTACATGGCTCCGAGAAAGGAAAGTTACACAGCTATAGTCAGCTTTGTGTATCTACCTAATTGCAATGTAAATGGACCCATTGACCTAATCTCAAACCACGTGTCTTGCAGCAAAAACATATGAGTATATTGAAGCTATGAGACTCTTGTGAATAAGCTTATAGGCAGCTATCACCTAACCATAGAATAAATAGCATTAGGTAAGGCACATGTCTTCTAGTAATGCTCTAATATAGCTATGAATTAGATATAACCACATCAAATATAAGATATAAGCAAATGTACTTAACCATCCAAACATAAATAATAAACATGTGAATACAGAATAAACAATAAGATGGGGAGATTATCTAACCCTATATTGTTATAGCAGACTAAAAACAAATCTGAGCATGCCTCAATAATATATGTCTAGAAGGTAGTACTCATTTAAAAATTTGTATATGTTAGCTGTGAGGCTCTAAACTAAAAAGCCGATAGGTGTTAAGGATGTCCCTTCCAGGTTGAGACCTAACGTTGCTTAAGATATCCCCTCAGAGAAGTATCTGAAGTGCAAAATTGTTCCTAAATTGTTCATGTGGTATGTTCCCCTTATGCAGGGGCTATATGTGCAGTCTCAAATACATTAAACATGAAAGATGAGGATCTGTTTGCATATAGCTGGCAATATGTAAAATCAGATTGTATAGCTGTTCAGCAATCTCATTACCCAGTATGGTTTAGGATGTATAGTATATTGTGACAGTATGAAATAAACTTTAGACCTCTAAAACATAGCTCCTGACACGTCATAGATAAAAATATTCAGCTAAGCAGAAATACATGGTGTATAGAAGATATAGAGGCTCTGTCCATGACATGCATAATACTAAACCTCAACTGAGTAAATATATGGGAACCTTAAAGTGATTAACGTGCACACAGACAGGAATTGAGATGAATAAACAGAACACATAAGAAAACTTATAACTGTACACATCTCTAAATAAAAAGTACGTAGTGAACTAGGCAGTAAAATAAGCTAACATCAGCTAGATTGTATCTAAATATCTCCTTTCCACTATAAAAAAGAAGGTAGTAATACGTTGCCACATATAAGTATTAGTTAGACCACACTTTGTAATATTTGGTCTAGAGTGAGAGAGACAATAGAAAAATTTTCTGGCGTCCTGACATGTACATCATATAATAGGCAATTCCTACAATTATAGCATGGGCAGAGAAAAATAGCATGGAGAGACATATTTTCTATCGGCTAGATTTAGAGTTTTGTCGGTAACGACCCGCGTAGCTAACGCTGGCTTTTTTCTGGCCGCACCTTTAAAATAACTCTGGTATTGAGAGTCCACAGAATGGCTGCGTTAGGCTCCAAAAAAGGAGCGTAGAGCATATTTAACGCAACTGCAACTCTCGATACAAGAGTTGCTTACGGACGCGGCCAGCCTCAAAAACGTGCTTGTGCGCGATTCCCCCATAGGAAACAATGGGGCTGCTTGAGCTGAAAAAAAACCTAACACCTGCAAAAATGCAGCGTTCAGCTCCTAACGCAGCCCCATTGTTTGCTATGGGGAAACACTTCCTACGTCTGCACCTAACACTCTAACATGTACCCCGAGTCTAAACACCCCTAACCTTACACTTATTAACCCCTAATCTGCCGCCCCCGCTATCGCTGACCCCTGCATATTATTATTAACCCCTAATCCACCTCACTAACCCTATAATAAATAGTATTAACCCCTAATCTGCCCTCCCTAACATCGCCGCACCTAACTTCAAACATTAACCCCTAATCTGCCGACTGGAGCTCACCGCTATTCTAATAAATGTATTAACCCCTAAAGCTAAGTCTAACCCTAACACTAACACCCCCCTAACTTAAATATAATTTAAATCTAACGAAATTAATTAACTCTTATTAAATAACTTATTCCTATTTAAAGCTAAATACTTACTTGTAAAATAAATCCTAATATAGCTACAATATAAATTATAATTATATTATAGCTATTTTAGGATTTATATTTATTTTACAGGTAACTTTGTATTTATTTTAACCAGGTACAATAGCTATTAAATAGTTAAGAACTATTTAATAGTTACCTAGTTAAAATAAGTACAAAATTACCTGTAAAATAAATCCTAACCTAAGTTACAATTAAACCTAACACTATACTATCATTAAATTAATTAAATAAAATACCTACAATTACCTACAATTAAACCTAACACTACACTATCAATACATTAATTAAATACAATACCTACAAATAACTACAATGAAATAAACTAAAGTACAAAAAATAAAAAAGAACTAAGTTACAAAAAATAAAAAAATATTTACAAACATTAGAAATATATTACAACAATTTTAAACTAATTACACCTACTCTAAGCCCCCTAATAAAATAACAAAGCCCCCCAAAATAAAAAAATGCCCTACCCTATTCTAAATTACTAAAGTTCAAAGCTCTTTTACCTTACCAGCCCTGAACAGGGCCCTTTGCGGGGCATGCCTCAAGAAGTTCAGCTCTTTTGCCTGTAAAAAAAAAAACATACAATACCCCCCCCAACATTACAACCCACCACCCACATACCCCTAATCTAACCCAAACCCCCCTTAAATAAACCTAACACTAAGCCCCTGAAGATCTCCCTACCTTGAGTCGTCTTCACCCAGCCGAGCCAAATTCTTCATCCAAGCGGAGCAAGAAGAGGTCCTCCATCCGGTAGAAGTCTTCATCCAAGCGGGGCAGAAGAGGTCTTCCATCCGATTGAAGTCTTCATCCAAGCGGGATCTTCTATCGTCATCCATCCGGAGCGGAGCGGCAGCATCCTGAAGACCTCCGACGCGGAACATCCATCCTGGCCGACGACTGAATGACGAATGACGGTTCCTTTAAATGACGTAATCCAAGATGGCGTCCCTCGAATTCTGATTGGCTGATAGGATTCTATCAGCCAATCGGAATTAAGGTAGGAATATTCTGATTGGCTGATGGAATCAGCCAATCAGATTGAGCTCGCATTCTATTGGCTGATCGGAACAGCCAATAGAATGCGAGCTCAATCTGATTGGCTGATTGGAACAGCCAATCGGATTGAACTTGATTCTGATTGGCTGATTCCATTAGCCAATCAGAATATTCCTACCTTAATTCCGATTGGCTGATAGAATCCTATCAGCCAATCGGAATTCGAGGGACGCCATCTTGGATGACGTCATTTAAAGGAACCGTCATTCGGCGAGTAGGCGTTGGGAGAAGAGGATGTTCTGCGTCGGATGGAAGATGATGGCTCCCGAAGAAAGAAGATTGAAGATGCCGTTGATAGAAGACTTCAGCCGGATCATGGACCTCTTCAGCTCCCGCTTGGATGAAGACTTCAGCCGGATCATGGACCTCTTCAGCTCCCGCTTGGATGATGACTTCAGCCGGATCATGGACCTCTTCAGCCCCCTGCTTGGGCTTGGATCAGGACATCGGAGGAGCTCTTCTGGATCGATCGGTGAACCTGGTATGGTGAAGATAAGGTAGGAAGATCTTCAGGGGCTTAGTGTTAGGTTTATTTAAGGGGGGTTTGGGTTAGATTAGGGGTATGTGGGTGGTGGGTTGTAATGTTGGGGGGGTATTGTATGTGTTTTTTTTACAGGCAAAAGAGCTGAATTCTTTGGGGCATGCCCCGCAAAGGGCCCTGTTCAGGGCTGGTAAGGTAAAAGAGCTTTGAACTTTAGTAATTTAGAATAGGGTAGGGCATTTTTTTTATTTTGGGGGTCTTTGTTATTTTATTAGGGGGCTTAGAGTAGGTGTAATTAGTTTAAAATTGTTGTAATATTTTTCTGATGTTTGTAAATATTTTTTTATTTTTTGTAACTTAGTTCTTTTTTATTTTTTGTACTTTAGTTAGTTTATTTAATTGTATTTATTTGTAGATATTGTATTTAATTAATGTATTGATAGTGTAGTGTTAGGTTTAATTGTAGGTAATTGTAGGTATTTTATTTAATTAATTTATTGATAGTGTAGTGTTAGGTTTAATTGTAACTTAGGTTAGGATTTATTTTACAGGTAATTTTGTAATTATTTTAACTATTTTAGCTATTGTACCTGGTTAAAATAAATACAAAGTTACCTGTAAAATAAATATAAATCCTAAAATAGCTATAATATAATTATAATTTATATTGTAGCTATATTAGGGTTTATTTTACAGGTAAGTATTTAGCTTTAAATAGGAATAATTTATTTAATAAGAGTTAATTAATTTCGTTAGATTTAAATTATATTTAAATTAGGGGGGTGTTAGTGTTAGGGTTAGACTTAGCTTTAGGGGTTAATAAATTTATTAGAATAGCGGTGAGCTCCAGTCGGCAGATTAGGGGTTAATGTTTGAAGTTAGGTGTCGGCGATGTTAGGGAGGGCAGATTAGGGGTTAATACTATTTATTATAGGGTTAGTGAGGCGGATTAGGGGTTAATAACTTTATTATAATAGCGGTGCGGTCCGCTCGGCAGATTAGGGGTTAATAAGTGTAGTTAGGTGGAGGCGACGTTGAGGGGGGCAGGTTAGGGATTAATATATATAATATAGGGGTCGGCGGTGTTAGGGGCAGCAGATTAGGGGTACATAGCTATAATGTAGCTGGCGGCGGCGTGCGGATGGCAGATTAGGGGTTAATAAGTGTAGGTAGCTGGCGGCGACGTTGTGGGTTCAGATTAGGGGTTAATAAATATAATATAGGGGTCGGCGGTGTTAGGAGCAGCAGATTAGGGGTACATAAGGATAACGTAGGTGGCGGTCGGCAGATTAGGGGTTAAAAAAATGTAATCGAGTGTCGGCGATGTGGGGGGGGGCTCGGTTTAGGGGTAAATAGGTAGTTTATGGGTGTTAGTGTACTTTAGAGCACAGTAGTTAAGAGCTTTATGAACCGGCGTTAGCCCAAAAAGCTCTTAACTACTGACTTTTTTTCTGCGGCTGGAGTTTTGTCGTTAGAATTCTAACGCTCACTTCAGACACGACTCTAAATACCGGAGTTAGGAAGATCCCATTGAAAAGATAGGATACGCAATTGACGTAAGGGGATCTGCGGTATGGAAAAGTCGCGGCTGAAAAGTGAGCGTTAGACCCTTTCCTCACTGACTCCAAATACCGGCGGTAGCCTAAAACCAGCGTTAGGAGCCTCTAACGCTGGTTTTCACGGAAACCGCCAAACTCCAAATCTAGGCCTAAATTTCTAACCACTGTAAATAAATAATTAATAATGGCATAATGTCTAAAATATATTTGTAAAAAAGAAACAATGATAATTTGTAAAGCTGATTCATACATATTTCAATAAATTTTTATGCTTACAATCTGGTTTGCGTAGTGGATTGACCTTAAAAATCAGGTGATTTTATGTTTAGCCAATAGAGATAGTCATTGTGTGATTTAGTAATTGTCAGTATTGCCCCTAAAATTTGATAACATAGATTTAATTATAGCAGGGATAATTAAAAAAATAGGGCTTTTAAAATTATTGAGCTTGTTGAATTTATTACAAATGTATTGTATAATTGAGAAAAACACATTTTTTTGTTATTATGCCATCTTTTGAATTTCTGTACAGTAAAAAGGCTTTATATGAAAGCTGAATTGGCTTAGGAAAGAAAAACATACGGCCAGATTACGAGTTTTGCGTTAGAGGCTATGCGGTGCTAACGAGCAGTTTTCTCTCACGCTCACTTACCTGCAGCGCTGGTTTAATGGGTTTTTAGAAACCCGACGTTAAAAGGCAAGAAGTGAGGGTTGAGCAAAATTGTGCTCCTTACCGCACTTCAATACCAGCGCTGCTTAAGTCAGCGGTGAGCTGGTCATACGTGCTTGTGCACGATTTCCCCATAGGAATCAAGGGGGAGAGCAGGCGGAGAAAAAGTCTAACACCTGCAAAAAAGCAGCATAAAGCTCAGTAACGCAGCCCCATTGATTCCTATGGGGAAATAAAATTTATGTTTACACCTAACACCCTAACATGAACCCCGAGTCTAAACACCCCTAATCTTACACTTATTAACCCCTAATCTGCCGACACCTACATTATACTTATTAACCCCTAAGATGCCGCTCCGGACACCACCGCCACCTACATTATATGTATTAACCCTTAATCTGCTGCCCACAACATCGCTGCCACCTACATTATATTTATTAACCCCTAATCTCCCTCTCCCAATGTCGCTGCAACCTACCTACATTTATTAACCCCTAATCTGCTACCCTCAACGTCGCCGCTACTATAATAAACATATTAACCCCTAAACCGCCGCACTCCCGCCTCAAAACATTAGTTAAATATTAACCCCTAATCTGCTGTCCCTAACATCGCCGCCACCTACCTACATTAACCCCTACTCTGCCGCCCCCAAGGTCGCCGCCACTATACAAAATGTATTAGCCCCTAAACCTAAGTCTAACCCTAACCCTAACACCCCCTAACTTAAATATAATTTAAATAAAATCTAAATAAAAATTAATATTATTAGATAAATAATTCCTATTTAAAAATAAATACTTACCTATAAAATAAACCATAAGATAGCTACAATATAACTAATAGTTACATTGTATCTAGCTTAGGGTTTATTTTTATTTTACAGGCAAGTTTGTATTTATTTTACCTAGGTAGAATAGTTACTAAATAGTTATTAACTATTTAATAACTACCTAGCTAAAATAAATACAAAAGTACCTGTTAAATAAAACCTAACCTAAGTTACACTAACACCTAACACTACACGACAATTAAATAACTTACCTAAATTAAATACAATTAAATAAATTACATACAATTAGCTAAAGTACAAAAAAACAAACACTAAATTACAGAAAATAATAAACAAATTACAATATATTTAAACTAATTACACCTAATCTAATAGCCCTATCAAAATACCCCCCCCACAAAAAAAATAAAAATAAAACCCTAGTCTAAACTAAACTATTAATAGCCCTTAAAATGGCCTTTTGCGGGGCATTGCCCCAAAGTAATCAGCTCTTTTACCTTTAAAAAAAATTGCAAACAACCCCCCAACAGTAAAACCCACCAACCACACAACCAACCCCCCAAATAAAATACTAACTAAAAAAAACCTAAGCTCCCCATTGCCCTGAAAAGGGCATTTGGATGGGCATTGCCCTTAAAAGGGCAGATAGCTCTATTGCAGGCCCAAACCCTAACCTAAAAATAAAACCCACCCAATACACCCTTAAAAAAACCTAACAGTAACCCCCTGAATATCAACTTACAGTTCTAAAGACCGGACATCCATCCTCAAGGAAGCAGCAGATGTCTTCATCCAACCGGGCCGAAGTCCTCAACGAAGCCGGGAGAAGTCTTCTTCCAAGCCAGGCGAAGTGGTCCTCCAGACGGGCAGAAGTTTTCATTCAGACGGCATCTTTCTACCTAGTTAAAATAAATACAAACTTGCCTGTAAAATAAAAATAAACCCTAAGCTAGATACAATGTAACTATTAGTTATATTGTAGCTAGCTTAGGGTTTATTTTACAGGTAAGTATTTAGTTTTAAATAAGAATAATTTAGGTAATAATATTAATATTTATTTGGATTTATTGTAATTCTATTTAAGTTAGGGGGTGTTAGGGTTAGGGTTAGACTTAGGTTTAGGGGTTAATACATTTAGTATAGTGGCGGCGACGTTGGGGGCGGCAGATTAGGGGTTAATAAATGTAGTATATAATAAAGATAGGGATAGTGGTAATGGAAGTTGTATTTAATGATTCCCCGTCAAGTATTAGCTTACCACAATTTAACCAATAAAAGTAGTCACCCAAATTGGGGACAATAATACTAGTAGCTGATATAAGTATAGACTAGTAATACCAGGGGAGGGTGCTCACTGTTCAAGTAAATGTAGAAAAAATAGGAGACAAGCAAACAGAAAGTAGAGCACTCGCAAAGGGAAACTAGTGGCTATTCAGTGGGTATATAATATTAAAACTTAACATTTATTATTAAAAAAAAATGATAAAAAACTACTATATAAGTAGTGATTAATACTTAGATTAAAACACAAACAAATAATAAACGGCTGTATATCCACAATGACCCCAGAATGTGTACCGTAGAAACTCAGAATAGAGTAGGAGGGATTTTTAGGCAGATATAAACCAAAAAATGGTTCACGGATTGCACCAAAATCTATCTTAAAAGGAGCATTGACCTCAAACAAAATTACACTATCTAGTACAATACTGGACCGGTGTAGGTCTGTCCAAAATATTCCCTATGACAAAATTAGTATAGTGACTAAGAGGGGAAGTGTAGGTAGCAAGATTCACATAGTCCATACATTCAGCATATTACACAGACCCATTTGTATAGGCAAGAGTGAAGTGTTCACAAACACAAATTAAACCAAAAATACGATCAATGAAAGGTAATATGATTCTATAGATATGTTATAATAAACACATTGACTAGTGAAATGTGACTTGCATAGTTACACTTAGTGGTTGATACAGCCGTAGGAAGAGTGCCTGATGTACATTTCGCCTGGCTTGGCTTTCTCAAAGGCTAACCGGACTGACTGTAGCCACATAGCATATATAGGGCAAGTAGCCAATCAAATCGTGTTGATAGTTCACACCTCCGTGTGAACCAATAAAGAGTGTCCTCCCATAATTGGTCAGTTAATGTCACATGACCAGGAACAGAGACGAATTACAGTTTATAGGGGGAGCGGCTGTGGGTCTTACAACAAAACAAAACAAGTGTCAAAGCAATTGTCAAAAACGGATTGTCAAAAACGGAAAGCGGAGCATATATGCTCTCTAGTGTTATGTATATTCATGGTTGACATCAGACACTGTAAACATAGTAATAGGAATGAGATTCTATTTCAGTCACAAACGGAGCATTTTATAATCTCAAATGATTATGATTCTATGGGGATTCAATTTCAGTCAAAAGCGGATAATTTTTAATCTCAAATGATTATACTCTTCACATCATGTCACTATTCAAATCATTAGAAATAAATATATATATATATATATATATATATATTAACAAGGTGATATAAGTGATTTGTCATGTTTAATCGTTCAATAGATTATCCTTTGTTGAAGAGCAAAATATCATCATTAGTTAGAATGATTGTAAATTCAACATATCATTCATTTCACAAATATTAATTGTGTATGTACTTGCAGAAACTACATGCACCGCAAGTGTACGTTCCGCAAATAATTTTTGTACTTGGATTTTTCCTCAGAAAAATAGTTTGTTTCCTATGGTTGGAGCTCTTTTCCAACTCGTACTTATCCTGTCACCAATTACTGTACAAAGGTTTTTGTCAGACCTAAGGATGTTACAATGTTTATTAAGTATATTCTTTATAGTTTGATGTTCCGCATTGAAACCAGTCACAATCTCACTTCATTGTATGCATTCTCAGGTTTTCTTTTATGTGTTTATTATAACATATCTATAGAAACATATTACCTTTCATTGATCGTATTTTTGGTTTAATTTGTGTTTGTGAACACTTCACTCTTGCCTATACAAATGGGTCTGTGTAATGTGCTGAATGTATGGACTATGTGAATCTTGCTACCTACACTTCCCCTCTTAGTCACTATACTAATTTTGTCATAGGGAATATTTTGGACAGACCTACACCGGTCCAGTATTGCACTAGATAGTGTAATTTTGTTTGAGGTCAATCCTCTTTTTTAGATAGATTTTGGTGCAATCTGTGAACCATTTTTTGGTGTATATCTGCCTAAAAATCCCTCCTACTCTATTCTGAGTTTCTACGGTACACATTCTGGGGTCATTGTGGATATACAGCCGTTTATTATTTGTTTGTGTTTTAATCTAAGTATTAATCACTACTTATATAGTAGTTTTTTATCATTTTTTTTGAATAATAAATGTTAAGTTTTAATATTATATACCCACTGAATAGCCACTTATACTAGTCTCCCTTTGCGAGTGCTCTACTTTCTGTTCGCTTGTCTCCTATTTTTTCTACGTTAATAAATGTAGGTAGGTGGCGGCGATGTTAGGGACGGCAGATTAGAGGTTAATAATATTTAAATAGCGTCTGTGAGGCGGGAGAGTGGCAGTTTAGGGGTTAATATGTTTATTATAGTAGCGGCGACGTTAGGGGCGGCAGATTAGGGGTCAATAAATGTAGGTAGGTGGCGGTGACATTGGGGGAGGGAGATTAGGGATTAATAAATATAATGTGGGTGTCGGCGATGTTGGGGGCTGCAGATTAGGGGTTAATAAGTATAATGTAGGTGGCAGCGGTGTTCAGAGCGGCAGATTAGGGGTTAATAAGAATAATGTAGGTGGCGGCGATGTTAGGGATAGCAGATTAGGGGTTAATATTATTTAACTATTGTTTGCAAGGCGGGAGTGCGGCGGTTTAGGGATTAATATGTTTATTCTAGTGGCGGCGATGTCCAGAGCGGCAGATTAGGGGTTAAAAATTTTATTTTAGTATTTGCGATGTGGGAGGGCCTTGGTTTTGGGGTTAATAGGTAGTTTATGGGTGTCAGTGTACTTTTTAGCACTTTAGTTATGAGTTTTATGCTACGGCGTTGTACCATAAAACTCTTAACTACTGACTTTAAAATGCGTTAGGGATCTTGGAGGTAGAGGGTGCACTGCTCCCTTTTTGGCCTCCCTGGACAGACTCGTAACACCGGCGCTATTGAAGTCCCATAGAAATAAGACTTTACGAAGTTTACGTAAGTCATTTTGTGGTAAGGCCAAAGAAGTGTGCGGTGCCCCTAAACCTGCAAGACTCGTAATAGCAGCGGTAGTGAAAAAGCAGCGTTAGGACCTGTTAATGCTGCTTTTTCATCTAACGCACAACTCGTAATCCAGCTGACAGTTTTTCTTTGTAAATGTAAGTCTACAATTATTACTAACTGTTACTCTGGGCAAGAAGAGTCTGTAGATCCAAATGACCTTATGAATGGCAAGCAAGTGACTTTATTTTTTTATCAGTTAGTTCTTTCAATTTACTGAATTTATCTTAAACTTTTAAATAGGGGTTGGAATATTTTGTAGTTTCTGACTGAGGTTGCTTAAAGAAGGGTGACATTTAGTGGCAGGGTTTGTACTGGGACTCACATGGGCAGTGTTAGTCAGAGGGTGTTGTGTGGGGAGAAGTAAGGGTTAGTGTTAATTTTAATGGAAGATCTAGGATAGAGGAGGCCAGCTATAGGTTAAATTGCCTTGAGAGGTTTAGGACAACGAAGGTTAGAGTTAAAATGTGTAATATAGGTATTTGTGTTCTAGTATCTGTGGTAAAAACATAATGGATCCATCGGGAGATATTTATCAAAGCGTCAACTAAAAATACGCTTGAATCCTGCTTCATTTTTGTCGCGAGATTGATCCGCCATAGTTATCAAAGCGTCAAGATCGTCAAATTTTGAAATGTGTGACGAGATATACGCTCCCGTAATCTCAATCCGGCGCAGATCGATGCTTGCGTCATTACAAATGTTTCGAATTCACATTCAACTCTATTTGACCCTTTTCTCAATTTATCAAACATTTAACAGGTACGCTCGCGTCTATTGCGACGCAGTGTACCTAGTTTTCAAACCGCCACCATTGAGGCCGCGAATGCCATAGAAATCAATGGGAGTCTGAAAACACAGAAAGCTTATGTTCGATGCTGCAAGAGAATGAAGCATAATACATAAAAAAGTAAATTAGAAACTATTAAAATTGTATACTCTTTCTAAATCAAACAATATTATTGCTCCACATTTGGTGCACTAGTAGATATAGGGATAAAAATGAAAAATACATTACTACTTATGGATTGTTACATCTTTGTCTCTCATTACAAAGCAAGGGGACAATATTATTGCTTCAAATTTGGTGCAAAGTATTGCTCCATATTTGGTGCACTAGTAGATATAGAGATAAAAATATAACAAATATTTTACTCAACCATTGACATTTATACTAGGATATATGACGCAGATATTATTAGATTATATTTCATGTTTGACATAAAGGGCATTATCACATGATCAATAAAAACATCAAATCAAAACTTACAATACTTTTTCTACTCACCCTAATCAGCAAATCAAAAATTACAATACTTTTTTAATCACTATAACCAATCAGATTGCTCAAAAACTGTGGCATTAGTGTCGCAGATAACATTTTCTTTTCATAACATTTCATAGATGATCATGGTGCGCCCACCTCCATTCTCTGAGGGAGAACTTGTCTGTCTCGTTTACGGGATGTACAAGTACATCCCGAAGAGAATTGGAGGACTACGTGGAGTCGCACATGAAGATCGGGACAAGACCGTCTATGAAATGTTGAGACGAATGCATTGCATCTCGGGTGTGAGAAGGTCGCATCGTCATTGTCTCCGTAGGTTTTCAGACTTTACACGGCACGAAAAGGAGCACTACAGGGTGCTACAATCGCTCATTAGGTCTTGTAAGTAGCATTTATTATATTGTGTATTATACTTATAAATTAAGTATATTTCAATGACACTTAACCCACATATTTTATTTCATGGTAGAGCATTACATTTTAATCTACTTTTTAATTTAATCCTATTATTCATTTTATTTCATTCTCTTTCAATCTTTATTTGAAAATCAAAAATGTAAGTTTAGTAGCAGGCCCACTTTATTTTCAAAACATGGGTTGTTTTTGCTGATTGGTGGCTAAATGGCAGTCACCAATAAAAAAGTGCTGTACAGATTGCTGAAACTAAAATTGGCTACCTCCTTAGCTTAGATACCTTATTTTTCAAATAAAGATAGCCATAGAAAGAAGAAGAATTGATAATTCGAGTAAATTAGAAGGTTGATTAAAAATTCATGCCTTATCTGAGTCATGAAATAAAAAAATAAAAAAATAAAATATATCCCTGATTTGGGATGGCTCTGCACAGGAATTAGAACTGTGGTTTCAATTGTTGGATGAGACCCGGCCTAGTTTGCAATTCAAAATGCAGCATAGCGAAGTATCTGTCGACTTCTTGGATTTAAGAATCTACAAAGATCAATACCGACTATCCACTACTTTGTTTCGGAAGTCCACAGACAGGAACTCTCTATTACAGGCCACCAGCTGCCATCCCCCATCCTTAAAGAAGGCCCTCCCTATTTCCCAATTTAAAAGAGTTGTTAGGAACAACAGTGATCCAGCTCAGACAAAAAACAGCTACTTGAAATGAAAACTAGATTCTTACAACGTGGTTACACTGAACAACTTCTGGATAGCCATCTGAAACAATTCTGGGACTTGTCACAGGATGAGGCTTCACAAGCTACTACCAATAAAGCCAGTGCTGACAGAATGACATATCTTACCACCTACACTGTTGATAAACAAGGGCTACCATTGGTCCTAAAGAAAGACTGGAACATTGTACAGTTGGACTCCACTCTTCCTTTTACCAACATGGGACCCCCAAGAGTGAGCTTTAGGAGATCTAGATCCATTCGGGACACTCTGGTTCAAGTAGACCCTGTTGAATGTTATAAAAGACAGACATGGTTTAACACACCCAAGTGGGGCTGTTATAAGTGTCTGGGATGTACCACCTGAAACGGTCTAAGTTCTACAAAATTCTTTGTACATCCTCATACCAACAAAAAGTTTACCATTAAACACCGGGTGACCTGTACCACTGAGTACATAGTATATCTTATCCACTGCCCATGTGGATTGTACTATGTGGGCAAAACTATTAACGACCTACGGACCCGTATGGTCAACCACCGCACTGCCATCAGATCAGCGATTGATAAAAAACAATCTGATCAACCAGTTGCAAGGCACTTTGCACTGGCGGGCCATATGGTGTAAAATCTTAAGTATGTCATCATAGATCATGTCCCTAGATTAAACAGAGGAGTAGACAGGGCCAAACTCCTTTTACAAAAAGAATCTAGGTGGATTTACACACTTAACACCCTAACACCCAAAGGGTTAAATGTAAATCTAGATTGGCACTGTTTCCTCTAGATCATTGCAGTATCTAGTATCAAATTAATTGCTTTAATGTACAACACAGCATTATATAAATTGGTCTATATTGTTATGATCAGTAAAATGCATATTGATAGCCTACTGCTTAACTTAATTAATTTTTCCCACAGGATTCTATCTAATGTCTGCTTTAGCGAGTTTGTTTTAGTATGCTCATATGTATTTTCTATGTGTCCCCATAGGAAGCGTCTCCTGGTTACCTAGGCAACCTTTGGCACTGACAGTGCAGATGGGCGTGCCTGTTTGGTTTGGAGTAAGCGCTGATACGGTGTGACAAATGTTTACACCGGTTGCTATGGCTACCCCCGGACCTGCGCAGTGGTGCAGGGAGAACGCCATGGACACTTCCGGTTTCATAGTTCACGCTTGGTGGAGGGTAAGGTTATATATTTCACTTATTTTAATGTTGATATTATGGTCTGAGGACGGGGCTAATTACCCCGAAACGTTACTATACTTATTTGTATTAAAATACAATATTTTGCAAGACCCTGCGAGTGCGTCCTTTTCTACCATATATATATATATATATATATATATATATACATATACTGCATGTATGTGTATATATATATATATATATATTATTTTAAATATGTTGTTATTTTCATCAGAGGAAATAAAGATTACATGCATTAAAGCTGCAGATACATTACACAAAAGAAAAAATATCACATGGATCTAATGTTGACATACAACTTTATACATTCAAAGATCTCAGGCGGCCAAGAGACAGAATCAGGCTAGTGTTAATGGCGACACCAAAGAGCAACCACTCTTCTCTCCTGACACTGCTTGAGGGTCGTCCAGAGGATGAGTCAGGGACAGATGTGGACGTCCCTGATATCCAAGCTAATTTTCAAGTATAATACTATGTTTGCAGTATTTAACATTACAAATTGATTTTTCTACAGGTTCATTCAGGATGCAGGTTAATGTAATGGATTGTGTTTTAGAATTAAAATGTTTGTACGAGTTTTTCATCTTGTGTTCATAACAGTCTACAAAAATGATGGGTATAATATAGGCCTTGTCATATATTCCTCATACTAACAAGGATTTGTGGAGAGTGCAGCCTGTTCCTGCTACATCTTGTGCATCTGAGCCACAGATTCGTTAACTTAGAATTGACTGGGTTATCCATCTCAAGTGGAATACATCTTTATAGGGATTAATTTGTCCTATGACACTCTATTCATACCGTGTTGTATCCCTTATTATACAGTTGGTATCATTTAAATATGGTGGAGAGATATCTACCTGTTTATAGTGTGTATTTTATGATATAGTGCCATATATGCTTTGAGTTGTATGTGGATAATACTTCATTATCTTTTCTACTAAATCAAAGAAGATAAGATATAACACCTATGGTAGATTTGATTTGGGGAAATATCTCTGTTTAAACAAATAAATTTGTTTATAACACACACATTAGCGCCCCCTATCTAGGATCTCTTGTATTAGTAATCCCTTTGTTTTTTTTAACAATGATTTGTGTTTGTGCTTCATCTTTGACAGACGACCAAGTACCGGGGGAGGATCCTGCCCCAGCCATCTCGCCGACGCTGGTAGAGGATGAGGTGGCTGGAGGAGAATGTAAGAAAACCTAATATTAGGTTTTAACAATTGTATCTTGATAATGAATTTGTAGAAAATATTTTATTTTGTCTTTTTATAGCTCGCGATCAGGGGACACAAACCGAGACCTTCCTAAAGAATTTTAAAAAAACTGGTGGAGGGGCTCCAGATTGATGTCACTGCAGTGCGAGAGATACAGGAGGCCATACAGATTTTTGTATAAAAAGTTTTAAGTTTGTGAAGAAAAAAAGTCTAAATTTATTTATAATAAATATGTATTTAATCAAAATTATAGTGTAGCTGTATTCATTTAAATATTATTTTGAACGGACATGAAAAGCAAAATATATGTTGAATGATGTATAAATAGCATGCAATGTGGTAAATTATTCTTTGGTTTTATATATATTTTTTATATATATTTTATTTCTTTTCATTTTTTAAATATCCTTTGATGAAGAGCATATGCAGATAAACTATGTAGCTGCTGATTGATGAATTCACATAGATGACTCATATGATTAGCTTGCACATGTGCATTGCTATTTCTACTAAAAAGATATCTGAGGAATAATAAAAGTACAAAGGTTGTAATGTTGCTTGAGATGGTCTTCTATATCTTCATAATAATATTTCTGATATAAGTTTGATGTTCCTTTAAGATCAGAAATAACATTATTTTTAAAAAAATATATGATAAGAATAATAAATATATATATTTACACACATATATATTTACATATATATTTACATATATATATATATATATATATATACACATATATATTTATATATGCATATATATTTACACACACATATATATATATATATATATATATATATATATACATATATATTTACATGTATATAGATACATATGTATATGTACATATATACATATATATATATATATATATATATATATATATATATATACTGTATATTTACAAAAGTATGTATGTACAATATTAAAAATAATTTATATACTTCACTCTACACTTCGCACCAAATATGCCACAACTTGGTTGTTCAAAGGTTTTATTATTGTGTCATATTTGATGCAATACGCAAACTCATAAAAAAGTTTTCAACAACTTATTGGTAAATGCATAATCACATGATTATTGACATCAGCCAATCTGATTGAAATATACATTTTATACTATAACTAATTAATTAAATTGCTCTATACTTGGGTCATTGATCACTCATCAGAACATGTAAGTGCCATTTGTTACATTTAGTATTATACTTTGGAAATATGTATATGTGAAATTAGTATTAAAGATAAACATTGATGCTGACATTAGGACACACAGTGTAATATTTTAGACAATGATTTAAAAATTTGAATTGATGTTTGATTCAATATAATCTTAAACTGTAGCTCAAAGGGCTAGCCCACCTAACATTAAACTGTCATGATTCAGATACAGCAGAAATTTAAATCACCTCTTTACTGTCATGCTATTTTCAGTGTATTTCTTCCTTCTCTTGAATTTCTTTTTAAGTAAGAAATGCCATCTTATATGCCAGCCCATTTTATAACACCTATGTATGGGTGGTTTTTAAAACTAGATTGCAATCAGGAGGGGTTACACAGGTACAGAGAGAAAACTGGCCCAGCTTTTAAAATATCCATTGATTGCAAATAAATACATATGATACCCTGATTACAAGTTATATTCACAATTATTCCTGCTCAGAATAATAATACATTTACACTATATACATATAGTGGTATAAATAAACACAGGGATATGAAAGGCAACATTGTTTAGAACAAAAAAAAGGAATTTAGGGACATGTAAATATGTTTGCAAAAGATTTCTGACATAACACACACACTCTGTCACACTGTGACTCTGTAAATAGTGTAGCTTTATATGAGTGTGATAGCAACCAAAGCTGAGCCTGTTTATGGGTCATGGGATGTGTACCCGGTCCGGTCTGGATGTGCTGTCCTTTCTCCTTGTTTTGCTTACGCCCAAGGTGATTACATAAGTCTGTGAACCCTAACTTGTTCCCAGTTTGTTTGATTATTAGCTTGCATTTGTGTGCGTGGCTGCAGTTGTGTGGCTGTATTAGGGACTCAGGTATGTAGAAGAAACCTTGACATGGTACCTGGGTTTGTCCCATTTGGCCAAATGTGGTAACAAACACTTCCAGTTTTGCTTTTAGTCCTAGCTGAGAGTTTGTGAGCGAGTGCTGGACTTTTTTTTATGTGTGTGTATATATATATACAGTATATATATATATATATATATATATATATATATATATGTATATATATATATATATATATATATATATACACACACACATATATTTATATACATACAAGTATGTGCAAAGATATATGTACAAATTTTAGCATTAATTATCATTTAATAAAAAAATACATGAGATAAAAGCATATCATGACTTCTAGAAATACAAATACACATTCATTTATGTGAAAGTATCATATAACAAATAAATATAAAAATAACTTTCTATGAGATATTGTTTGTTTAGGTATAAATGTAGCTATTTCTTGGACATTAACAGATGAAAAATAAAAGATTAGCTTTAGAGAAATGTGCTTGTCATGGACAGTAATAAAATGGTATAAATAAAGTTGGGAAAAACCTGAATAACCACGACATCGATAACTGTTAGTTAACAATAGTCCGATGCTCATTGCGCCGTACTTGACGCACGTGTTTTTGACGTTTTTTTTTATAAACAAGGGCATCGTATGTGGATCCGTGGCAGTGATGTCTGGTGAGCGTATTGGCGCCGGCGAATGCACCGAGATTGACGCTTTGATAAATATCCCCCATTATATTGACTTGCCTAGAATTCAGGTTAGTTTGTGGATACATCCATAATTAAAGTTGTGTACCAAGAGCACCCCTGTGTTATTTTTGAGCAGGACATGAATGATGATTAGTGGATACCTATTTTGGGCTGACCTTCTAAAGAGTTGCAGTGCATTGCTCCTTGATGTGCACATAGTAAAAATCAGTAGTCACTTTACAATAAAATGCTTTTATGAAGAAATCTTTACTTTTTACATTTGATGTCCCTTTAATTGTATTTAGCAACACAAACATTTACAGAAACTGTGCAGTGCTTTGTATTTATGATTGCTATGGAGACTCATTTTGTTCTCTGGCCCAATATGTTATAGTTAACCCCATCCCTTTGCTACTTCCAATGAACACACATATATATCTGACAGTGTGACGCAGACATTTAAAGGTCACTTGGAAGGTCCCGGGGGGGACAAATATCCTGCAGAGCACTGATGCAAAAGGAACATTAATGGTGATAAAGAGCAAGACTGAAATGGTTGAGGTTAAAAACCCAGAACAGATAGTGCTTATAAGAATTTCCGAGTGCACCCATGGAAAGTCATGTGACAGCCATCAGCCAAGCACATATACTCTGGGAAATCTTTCATATAAATAGACTTTGCACAATTTGATAACATAAGTAAATTGGAAAGTCTCTTAAAACTGTATGCTCTATCCGAATCACAAACGTTTAATTTTGACGTTAGTGTCCCTTTAATTTACAGTATTTAGAGTAAAGCTCAAGCTTGGCTCTCTGAATGATTTTCTTCCCATTCATTCTGTGCCTGTGTACAATGAGACAGCACTAATACTCCCCATAGCCAAACTTCAAAATATCAACTGATTTGTCTTGCTTTGTGTAGCTTTCAGATTGTTACACATTCTCCCCATGTATTTGATGCCTACTTATTGAGTTCTTTTTCTCTTTCAGAGAGAATACTAATGTTAAATAAAAACACACAGCAGAAAATTGCTTACAGATAATTCTTTCTATTTGTGGTGATTTTATCTCTGGAAGAATGAAAACTGAATGGACATTGATGGAAATGAATTTCCCATATGGGAAATTGCTATGAAACATTTAGTATTATAAAATGTACTTGTGCTATATATATTTAGCGCTCAGTGTATATTACAATACAGAGGGAGATAAGGGAACGTCTACAAAAGGGGGGGGACAGAAGGAAGAAAGATGAGTAACAGCTAAGACAAAGAAAAATTAAAAGAGAAAAAGAGCAAGAGAGCAACAGCGTGAGTGAGAAAGGAACGTGCTTTCAGGACGGAGGAGGAATCTTTAGGTACCTTCAATAAAAGATGAATATTCACTGTATTTGTTCCATCTAAAATATTTATGAATATTTGTCTAACATTTGATATTCTTTTTTTTTTTTTTGAAAACCAATTAAATCTTTCAATTTTTTCAATGTAACATTTCATACCTAATGTAAATATCTCTGTTAACATTTGAATATTGATTCTTAAAAAATGTATGTTTGTGAAAATCAACATTCGAAAGTAACGTTTATAATTTCTTACTCTGACTACTGCAATTCTATCCTCTGTGGTCTCCCAAGTTACTGCCTGACCCCTTCGCAGTCCATCATGAATGCCTCTACCAGGCTCATCTTCCTTAAGCATCGGTCCACATCTTCTGCACTGTTCTGCTAATCCCTCTATAAGTTTCCCTTAGCCTTAAAAATAAAATTCAAAATTTGATCCTAACATACAAAGCCCTCACCAACACTGCAACCTCCTTTATTTCTGCCCTTGTCTGCAAATATGCCTCTCTTGCCCCTTCGCTCTGCCAACAATCTAGTTAACTCTCAGTACTTCCTCAAACTCTTGTCTTTTTCAGAACCGAACCTCTTATATGGAACTTCTTGCCTTGATCAGTCACACATGCCTATAGTCTCTAAAGCTTCAAATGCTTCCTGGCATTCCATGCTGTTCTGAAAGCAATGAGCTTTACTGATGCTAGGACAGCATGGAACATCCTAACATCAATGGCCCCAAGATTTCAGAAAGCTATGGAGTCTCACAATTGCAAAATGAAGGGTAATTATTGTATTACATTTTAAGAGAAAGCTCTGATATGGAATAATAGTGTCCCCATTATATAAATCTCTAACCATCAAAATCTCCAAGTCCTGCCAAAGATCCAAGTGTGTATCTGGCAAGGCAAGCAAAAGGCTGCAAATAGTATGAAAGCAAGAAGGCTCTGGAGGAGCTAATGTTGAAATGTTATGAATCTTAATCCAAAATGTAAGATTGGATGCAATGATGTAGTTATATATTCCTACATATAAATTTATTGCCAAATTGTTGGAAATTAATTATTAATGATTTTGGAAGAAGAAAAGGAAGAGAGCAAAGCAAGTAGGTAATCTTAGGAAGAAGATTAATTTTAAAAGCTGCAATTCTGCCTAGCCAAGAAAGTGATGGGACATTCCATTTGTCAGCACAGGCTTTGACAGTAGTAAGTAGTAGGTGAAAATTAGCCAAGATAATCATATTGAGGTTGTGAGACAAGAATACCTCAAGGTTTTAACCTGGTACCCCCACTGCAATAAACCCCCTAACCTATTAACCCCTCTACCACCACTACTCCAACCCCAATAAACCCCCTAACCTATTAACCCCTATACCACCACAACACACAACAGTAAACCTCTTACACTATTAACCCCTATACTGACATTACCCCACTGCAATAAACTCTCTACAATATTAACCCCCTAAATGCCACAACCTAACTGCAATAACTTCTAACCTGTTAACCCCCTAATTATCACAACCCCCATTGCAAACCCTATTAGGTCGTTTATTGCAGTGTGGGTAATGGTGGTTTAGGGGTTAATAGTGATGGGTTGTTATGGTAGATAAGGGGTTATTAGTGTAGCATTGTTAGGTTGAGCTGGGGTGAGGGTGCATAAGGAGTTAATACTTTAGAGGAGCCTTATATGTATATATAATGTGTCATGTATATGCATTTTCTAATATAATGTAGAGAAGTGTATTTTGTTCGTCACAAAAAAATTATTAGGATTCATTTGTATCCTTTAATTTTTTAATTGGTTAGTACTTACCTTAATTTGCTCTTAAGAGCATGCTAACCCACTCCTCTTCTTGCCAGAGCCCCAGCCCCGCTAACAGGAGGCTTAGCGCACTTGGTGCCCAGGACTTGCACTAACTGAGAGCGTTAAGTCTGCTGTTAGCACAGCTGGGGCTCTGGCAAGAAGAGTATCTGGTTAGCGTGCTCTCCAGAGCACATTAAGGTAAGTATTGTCTTTACAGGTGAACTTTTCACCTGTAGCTTTGAAACATTTAACAAAAAGGAATAAAAATGTTCAACTAAAATATTTGTTTAGTTTTAAATGAAACAAATACAGAATAGTGCAGCCACTGGATATTTGGTAAACAAATTTCCCTGAATATTCGGAATGAAAATTTCGTCTGAAATGAAAATGTCTTGGCTGCACATTTCTAATATAGTGCATATTATTGAAATTATTGTATTTTTTTAATCAATAATATTTATTTTTAGTTATATAAATTTGTTATAAAAGTAAGTAGCCGCAACTTTGAATTTTTACATAACTGCGTGTGTTTAACTTTGCGATGTTAAACATAATGCAGTTATGTAAAACTATAAAGTCGCCTCTACTGTGTTTTGTAACATATTTATATAATGCAAAATAAATATTATTGTTTTTTTAAAAAAAGAGCACACAAAAAACAGCTGTTTAAAATCAAAACAATAATTACAATAAAATGCGTTATACCAGAAAATTCATATACATAAAATAAATAGAAAAGCCAGATTTCCCAAGAACCATGAACATTTATGCCCAGTTTACCCTGTCAAAGGCTTTTTCCAAGTCCAATAACAGGGTAGCACAAGGAACACGTAGTCTTTTTGCTTTGAGAAAAATATTCCAATAAATTATTTGTTAGTTTTACAGATGGCGCTGGTCTTTGTTATGAATATTTCAATCAATGTAGATATCTCTACCAAATAAAGGAGAAAGGACTTGACGGATATATTATAGCCAAATGTTATGTGTGCAATATACTCACTCCATAAATTAAAGATGTCAGCCAAACTGGAGTGAAGTTGGAGCCACGTATTTTGTTTTTTAAGACTCAAACAAGGCTAGGAGGAAATAAAAGCTCCAATGAGGGTAAAGTTAGTTACTTTGTATTATATTAATTAGTAACTTACTTTAGTAAAAACCGGATTCCAGCGATTTCACAGCAACAGATGAAAAACAAAGACACTATAGGGCCTATTTATTAAAGGTCTTGCGGACCTGATCCGACAGTGCGGATCAGGTCTGCAAGACCTTGCTGAATGCGGAGAGCAATACGCTCCCCACATTTAACATTGCACCAGCAGCTCACAAGAGCTGCTGGTGCAACGCCACCCCCTGCTGACTCGTGGCCAATGGGCCGCCAGCAGGGAGCTGTCAATCAACCCGATCAGGTTGATTTCCAGCGATTCCTGTCCGCCTGCTCAGAGCAGGCGGACAGGGTTATGGAGCAGCAGTCTTTTCTTAGTCTTTTCGCTGCTTCATAACTTGTGTTTCTGGCGAGTCTGAAGACTCGCCAGAAACACGGGCCCACAAGCTCCATACGGAGCTTGATAAATGGGCCCCTATGTGTCAAGTATAAAAATAACTTTTACTATTAAGCTTAGCTCTACGCGTTTCAACGCTAATAACGTCTTTCTCAAGAGCAAGTTAAAAACAATAGTAGTTTGGTGTAGTGTGACATACAATGCTGGTTTAAATACAGGTGTCCTTGGTTCTAACTTACGGTTTTACCAGAAATTAGACTCACATCCAAGCTTTCAAAAAAAAAAAAAATATATATATTTTTTGGCCAGAAGATTCCTAAGTTATAATTATTAAAATTATACTAAGTTGCTAGTTAATAGAAACTAAATAAATTTTCAAGACGGAGAAGGCGAGTTAAAAAGTACCCAATACATAATGTACTTCAAATTTAACCAATACATTATTTAAACCTGTTTCTGATCGACAACATATTTGAGAATATAGCTACTAAAACATATTTATATGCCAGCCAGTATATGTTGGCTAATCCAAACTCTCATCATGTTAAAAAAAACACATCTGGCACTCCACTAACAGAAGTGAAAATGTTTTGGGCACTGATCTTGATAATGGGTATATTGAAAAATAAAAACAGCATATGTTCCTACTGGCACAAGCCCCCCATCCTGGCTACCCCTCTTTTTCCAGGGATTATGAAGAGGGATAGAACAACTGCTGCATTTTTTTTGCATTTAATGCCCAGTGCCCCACCTAGAAATTACCACTTGACTGACACGCTATACAAGATACAGCCCCTGATAAAACACCTGTCTCAAAAGTTTGCAGAAAAGTACACCCCTGACCAGAACATATGTGTAGATGAATCCCTGAAGAAAGGGAACATTGCTTTTTAAGAAATATATTCCATCTAAGTATTCACGCTGTGAAATATAATTTTATAAAATGCTTGTATGTACTACAGGTTAAACCTGGGCATTTTGCCTTTATGAAAGGAAAGATGGTCATCTTGATCCACCTGGTTGCCCAGATATTATAGGGACAAATTGCAAGATTGTGTGGGATCTCCTCCTACAAATGCTACCATCTATTGATCGACTAATATAACAGCATAGATTTGTTTAAAAATATATTTTATTTTGAAACCCTAGCCTGTGGCACAGTGTGTAAAAATCAAAGGTTTTCTCCCAGATGCTGACATACAGCAAAAACCATAGAGGCACAACATCAGCTTTATGCCATGATGAAGTGCTGGCCCTTCGTTACACTGACAAAAATGACGTGTACACGCTGTCCACAATGTGTGATAGAAGAACAGTGCCAGTGTCTGTCAGAGGAACGGATGCACAAATCTAAAAACCAAAGTGCATTGTTGAGTTAGGCAAACATTTGGGGGGGGGGAATAGATTTAGCTGATTAGTGCATACAACCATATCTGGTTCACCACAAGAGCAACACCTGGTACAATAAATTGGCCATATACTTAACAAAGATAGCAGCCTATAATTCATATGTGCTGTACAAAATAGCAGGACCGGCAAAGCCATATACTTTCCTGGAATTTATACTAAAGCTTTTTTTCAGATATTTTGTTTAACCAGCCCACTAATTCTCAAACATTTGAATCAGAGAATATCAAGAGACTTTGCGGCAAGAACTTTCCTTGTAAGATTCCTCCCACCACAGCCTGCAAAAAGTCACCCCAGAAAAAGTGCAGAGTCTATTATAAAAAAAATGAGTAAGCAGGGATACTAGCTACTATTGTTTCTCTTGCCCATGTCTACCTGACTTATTTATTACAGACTTTTTCAGGGTCTTCCATACATAGGTAAACTTTTGATTCAAATGACTCTGTATGTGTTCTTGTGTCACACTTGCATAGCGGGTTAAGGGGTTTGGAGCTCAAATGTAGAGGTGTCAGGCTTATGGTCATCTTGTGCACTAAAAGGTGGAACTACCCCTTTAAGACATGGTTGAGGGCGAAGAACTGAAGTGGAGTGCCCACTTTGAGTGCAGAGGAGTTATATGCGCTCTCGAGGGCTGAGGACTGGACACTCCAGTCCTTCTCCCTAGAGTGGTCATTTCAATCCTTGGTCCTTGAGTGGGCATTTTAGTCCTTGAGCCTCGAGTGGTCATTCCAGTTCCAGGCCCTAGAGTGGGCATTACTGCTGCTTAATTCTGTATCCATAATCTGTCTCTCAAGTTTCATGAATTTCCTGTACAATAATCTTGCCTTGTCTGTCTGTGTTCTCAACCATGCCTAGAAAGGGGTAGTTCCACAAAGAAGCCCATTCCACTGGCCCCTTTTAGTGCACAAGATGACTATAAAGCTTACACCACTACATATGAGTTCCAAACCCCTGAACCCCCTTTGCAGAATGTGACAGAATGGCAGTGGAGGGCCCTCTAGTGGGCATGTAACAAAATTAAGGGTTTACCAACTTGAAGTCTGGAGTAATGCTAAATTGTGTTGTTACAATGTTGCAAGTGGAGAGGAGGTGTCTGTTTCTTACCTTTATAGGGTCCTGCAGCAGTGAGATCAGCCTATTTCGGTTTCCAGACTTCAAGGAGAAGGTTTCTGAAGTTGGCTGAAGATTCTAGAAGTGAAGCATGGAGAGATCCAGGAGAAAATCTGTGCCTCCCAAGCGTTACAGGGAGGTGGTGGAGATGTCTGCAAGGAAGAAGGGACCTGCAAAGCAAAGACAGGAGCCTGAGTCAGAGGATCTGGTACCCCCCCCACTCCCCAAAAATCCCCTCCTGCTAGGAGTTTTAATAGAGGAAAGGGGAAGGCAGGGGGAAATTCAGGGGTTACAGGTCCTAGGGGTAAGGCCCAGATTAGTGTGGAGAAGGGGGCAGCCCCCAACCCAGGGCCGCAGACTGGCAGGGTTGTTGCATCTGGGAGGGAGTGTATGTTGGGGCCTGAGAGTGGCCCAGGGACATTACAGGGTGGGGCCAGCATGGTTGGGCAATTTGTGGCCTTGCCGCCAGCGGCCATGGTGGCGGTCTTGGCCTCTTTTAATTATGGGTCCCCACTGGGGGGCCAGGGGCTGGGCGCGGCTGTCGCCGGGGCTGCCAGAGGTGAGGGAGCAAGCCCAAGGCCCAGTAACATTGCAGAGTGCGCAGCGGAGTCTGGCCCTTCGAATGGCGGTTCCCGCGAGATCTCCTCCTCCGAGACTTCTGAGGAGGAGGGAGATTGCGGCCGCCATTTTGAGGGAAGAGACGGCTGGGAGAGGACTGCCTCACGCGACCGGAGCCCCACAGGTAACTTGGGGGGACTTCTGATCACGAGCGAGGCAACAGTTAGGCAGGCGGGGAACAGTGGGGGATACTTACCTGGCAGGGGCATGTCTGATGGTCCGGGTGCCGGGCAGAGAGCGAGTGGCGCAGTTGATCCTCATGTGGGTATGCCTGTTAATAGTGCGCATGCGCGCATGGCGGCAGATCGCGGTCCCACTACGGGTCCGTCAGGTGTGGCAGTCAGAGCGGTGTGTTCAGTTGGAGGGCCTAGGGAGCGGCCTAGCACTAGCGCGCAGGCGGTGGCTCAAGATAGATGCAGGGAAGGGCAGGCCCGCGGTGATGTGAGAGAGAGTGGTGCTGCAGAGCGGCGCACAGGTGCAGGGGACACATTTGGCCAAGCTTGCATGAGAGGGGGCATGAGCCGGATGTATGCGGGCGCAGATGCGTTATCAGAGGCCGGTAGGCCTGAGGGGACACATGGTCGATTGGAGACACGAATGATGCATGGACCACATAGGGGGTGGGTACATGCAGGGATAATGCATGGCTATGAGGGATCTACTCAATTTAGGTCTGGGGGCTTTGTGAGACAGGGTGACGTGCTGAATGATATGCAGTATGATAGTGGGCAGACACCGAGTGGTGGGCAGTCACATGGCGGTGTGTGGATGAGGATATGATCAGGAGAGCTGTAGAGGCAGCGTTACGTGTGGTGGATTCTGTGAGGCCTCAGCCTGGGTTTAGTGTTCACGCCCGGGAGGGGGCTGCGCAGGAGGTGGTTATCAGAAATGCTGTGGCTAATGTTCTTGGTATGTCGGCTGGGGGGAGACAGGGAGAGGGGAGAGAGGGTGCCTCAACTGTTGCTCCTCTCGCAGACCGGAGTACTTCCCAAGTTGTTTTTTCTCAACAGGCTCCAGCAAGCACAACAGTAGGAATGGCATCAAGCTCGAGCAGCGCCCTAGCAGTGGCAGGGCCCAGCGGAGTTCAGAGTGCTGCTGTACCAGCGACTCCTTCAGGAGCAGGAATACAAGGCGATGGTGAGTGCCATGCACCAGACATTATGCACACTGACACAGGGTCTTCCACGAGTGGGTCAGGGTCTGATAGCGGGGAGGACCTCGGGTTAGTGGGGAAGGGTCAGCGCAGGATGTTCAGGTGGATCAAGAAGATGGCGTCGACACAAGCGAAATATAGGGCAGGCGCTAGGAATCAGGCACTTGAGGTACAGGGGTCGCAAGCTTTAGGAGGCGCGATAGCGCCAGCAGGCCCGGTGCCACGTAAAGTGGCGGCGCAGGGGGACACTTATCCCTGTTTGGTCCACTCGCTGTATGGCCATCTAAAATTGAAGGTTGTTAAAAAGATACAGGAGGGCAGATACATTAACATTTTCAAGCTCTCTATAGATGCGTTTAGGGCTAAAGAAAGAGCAGCGGATGGCTCTGGCCCAAAGAAAGTGCGTAGGCCGGAGACATACGAGGAATGGCTTAAATGCTTCCGAGTACTGGCCGCATGCTATGTGGACAGATGGCCATTGCAGGGGCACAATCTGTTTAAGTACCAGGATACCATAGAGGATATCCATACGAGATTCAAGGAAGGCGCATGGCGTGAATACGACATGGCCTTTAGGAGGAAGATGGTAGGTAACCCTCTGCTGCACTTTGGGACACAAGATATGCATTTGTGGTCCAAACTGGGAGTGGAGGGCGGTTCTCCCTCCCCCGTGGCGTCACATCAAGCGCCGCCATGCCAAGGTGCACGGCTTGGTAGGAAGGGAAGGGAGTGCTGGAAATTCCAGGATAAGCAGTGTGATAGGGGGAGCAGCTGCTCCTTTCGTCACATCTGCAAATTCTGTGCAGGGCCCCACCCAGGCACAGATTGTGGAAAGCGAAAGGACGTGGGACAGTCCAAAATCACGCCTAAGCCGGGAGTTACAATCAAGAACACCAACTACGCTTAAGTTGCAAGCCATGTTGATATGGCTGGCGAACTACCCTGACAGGGGGGCAGCTGAGCTGCTGATGTCAGGGCTGGAATGGGGTTTCCGCATACCCCTCACTGGGCAGGTTGTGGGTTCTCCGGTGCACAAGAATTTGAAAACGGCCTACGAATTCCCGCAGGTAGTTAGGGAAAAGTTGGCCAAAGAGGTGGCGCTGGGCAGGGTGTCTGGGCCATTCTCCACCTGCCCGTTGGAAGATCTGGTGATCTCCCCATTGGGTGTGGTGCCCAAAAAAGAGGAAGGGAAGTTCAGATTGATACATCACCTTTCTTTCCCAAAAGGGGAGTCAGTTAACGACGCAATTGACCCTGTGCTTAGTTCGGTGCACTATCAATCATTTGATTGTGCGCTGGACATAGTCAGGGCATGTGGGCCGGGTGCACTGCTAGCGAAGCTAGACATTGAGGCGGCTTTCCGGCTGCTACCACTGCACCCTTCGGCATTCAGACTAATGGGCATGAAGTTTGAAGGGGAATATTACGTGGACAGGTGCTTGCCAATGGGCTGCTCATTGTCCTGTTCCCTCTTCGAGTGTTTTAGCTCATTCCTGCATTGGGTGGTGTACAAGGCGTCAGGTGGGGGAGCGGTGGCTCACTACTTGGACGATTTCTTGTTGGTAGGGAGAGCCGGTTCCACGGAGTGCAAACAGCTCATGGAAGTCATGCAGGATATGATGGCGCGATTTGGCGTGCCGCTTGCGGACGACAAAACGCAGGGGCCGTGCACCTGCCTCACATTTCTGGGCATAGAAATAGACACTGTGCAGGCGGAATGCATGCTGCCCATGGATAAGGTGATCCGGATGTTGGAGGTGGTGCAAAGGCTTAGAGATGTGGACAAGGTCACAATCAAAGAGGTCCAGTCGCTGCTGGGCCTCCTGAATTTTGCGGGACGGGTTATCCCTATGGGAAGGGCTTTTAACCGTTGATTGGAGGGCCTTTTGAAGGGCCCTACCAGTCATGCAAAATGGACACGCATTACAGCGGATGTCAGGGAGGACCTGGTGGTATGGGAGAAATTCTTGGAGAATTTTAACGGTGTGTGCCTATGGAGGGGTAGGAAAGTACCCAACAAGGCAATAAATCTGTACATGGATGCAGCGGGGGGATTCGGGTACGGAGCATAACTCGATGGAGAATGGAGCGCAGCTCCATGGCCGAGGGACTGGATAGCTGCGGGATATACCAAAAATCTGACGCTTTTGGAATTATTCCCGATAGTTGTGGCAGTGGAGATCTGGGGTGATAGATTGGCCAATAAAGCGGTGGTGTTCTGGACAGACAACCTGAGTGTGGTGTACGCCATTAACAGGCTGTCTGCGTCATCGCCAGCGGTTGTGTGCTACCTGCGTCATCTGGTGTTACGATGTTTGCAGAGCAATATACATTTTACCGCCAAACACGTCCCGGGAGTGCAGAACGTTATTGCGGATGCACTCTCTCGATTTAAATGGGAGCAGTTTAGGGCAGCGGCACCCATGGCGGCAGAGGAGGGGTTAACATGCCCTTCTTCTCTTTGGCAGCTGTTGAAGGTTGGATGAGCATCCTAGCCTTGGTTAAGGCATCTTTGGCGCCAAGGACATGGTCAGCGTATAAGAGTCACTGGAACAGCTGGGAGGCTTTCTGTCAACTCAGAGGTGTACAGGTACAAAGGGCTACTAGGGTGCTGGTGCTAGATTGGTTGGCATTGCTGTGTAAGGAGGGGGTCAGTAGGGCCAGCGCTAGCGGTCGGCTATCGCCGTTGGCCTTCTTTAATAAGGCACTTGGTTTTGTGGATCACTCCGGAACCTTCCTAGTTAGGAAGGTGCTGAAGGGGTGGGGTAGGTTGGCCCCCCGTCAAACAGATCGGAGGGAGCCCATTACCCAGGAGAGATTGCGGGCGCTAGCGAAGGGCGTTGCAAGGGTATGCAAATCTGAATACGAGCAGCTTCTTTTTTGAACGGCATTTGCGTTGGCGTTTGTGGGAGCTCTCAGGGTTGGGGAGCTTGTCGCTTCGGCCAAAGTACAGTTGGAGCACGTCTGTCCAACGGATGGGGGGCTCCTTTTGTTTGTGCCCAGGTCAAAGATGGACCAGGAGGGGGCGGGGGCATGGTTACCCCTTGTACGACAGGAGTTTGAGGATTGCTGTCCGGTGGTTTGTGTGGAGAAATACCTTAAGGTGAGGCCGGCAGGGGGACAACTGCTCCTGATTCATGAGAATGGTTTGGCCCTGTCGGTTTTTCAATTCCGCCAGGTACTGGCGAAAACGGCAAAGCAGGCCGGGTTGGATCCGAGCAGGATCGCCCCGCATTCCTTTAGAATAGGCGCGGCAACTAGCGCAGCTCAAAAGGGAATTCCAGCGGCGGAGATTAAGCGCATGGGTAGATGGAAATCAATCCAGTACAAAACTTATATTAGGCCAACTAAAGGGCAATGCTAGAACACAGGCGTGTTAAGGGTCAATAGTTTCCAAGAAGGGGGCTTTTCTTTGGGGACCCAGGTTGTGAAGGGATGGTATTTCATGGTGTTGTAAATGTGAAAGCGCCTCCGGTTCATGTATGGATAGTAGGGCATTCATACATCCACTGGGCTCATCTCAGGGTGTTGCGATCACCGGAGGGACAGCAACTTGGATTCCCAACGTCCAAAGCAAGCTTTCGGTGGTTAGGGCGCAGGGGATTGTTGTGGGCCGATTTGCCGGCACTTTTGCAGGAGGCGCACAAAAGGTGGGGTCGGCCTAACGTTTTAGTGCTGCACCTCGGTGGAAATGATTTGGGAGCATTGCCCACACTGGATTTAATTAAGAGAATGACAGCGGACGTGCACTGGATGCACACTTGGTTGCAGGGTGTGACTTTGGGGTGGTCAAATGTAGTTGCTCGACTGCATTGGCGGCACATTGTCACACAGAGGGCTGCATATAATGTGCGCAAGAAGGTGAACAGGGAGATGGGAAGAGCGGTCACGGGCCTTGGGGGTTTCGTGATCAGAAACGAAAATATCACGGCCGACAAAAGGGACTTATTTAGGCCTGGCGGAGTCCACCTTACGGACGTGGGGCTGGACATGTTCCTACGGGATGTCAGGGGAGCATTGTTGATGATTGTTCGCTAATGTATGTGCTGAAATGGTTGTTGTTGCAATCTGTTTAATATTGTTATGGTATTGTTGTTATGTTATGGTAAAGTTATGTTTATTACTGGGTTCCTGTTGGTTTGTATTGGCGGCAAGAGTTCGCCTGGCTCTTGTGGTGGGTGGTCAATGCCCTGGGGAGCGGGCACAAGGAGAGAAGAGTGACGGTCCTGGAAAAGGGAGGGGTTATGCCTGCCAGGCGCCGGCCTGGGGGTCCTCTCCTTCGCAATTGGGCCGAAGACCTCTGAACATCACAGCTCTCTCTGAGTGCCATGGGGCGTGACAGCCGGGTGTCACGCTGCAGGTATCGAAAGGGGCCTTGACCATCTGCTAGTAGGGGCTAGGTTAGGGTGAGATGCCGCCAACGTTCAGGATTACGAACTTGTTGCCAAGTTTCGTTGATAGGTTGATCAAGTGCCTAAGGGTAATCAGAATAATGCTTAGGCACTAGTTAAAGTGTTTATTTAATAAACGTGAACCGTGACCGGTTCTTTCTCCCAAACAAGTGGTGTTGTGTCTTATTTACTAGATAAGGTATTAGACAGTAAGAAGGACGGAATAGATGGTTTAAACCTTATGGCAGTGGAGGGCCCTCTAGTGGGCCTGTAACAAAATTAAGGGTTTACCAACTTGAAGTCTGGAGTAATGCTAAATGGTGTTGTTACAATGTTGCAAGTGGAGAGGAGGTGTCTGTTTCTTACCTTTATAGGGTACTGCAGCAGTGAGATCAGCCTCTTTCAGTTTCCAGACTTCAAGGAGAAGGTTTCCCCACCCACCCGTCCCTGGAAGAGGAGAATGGCGGCTACAATGCGGCTGAATAGGGTGAGTTGGCTCGGCGGGGGTAGGTTTAATTGAGCTAGCCTGCAGTAAGACCGAGCCTTTAATGTAGCCATCCACCCCTGCGGTTGGGTTGTACGATTCGGCTGTCAGGGGGTGCCTTACTAGGTTGGTTGGATATACCTCAGCTGGCGGGTGGTCAATGCCCTGGGGAGCGGGCACAAGGAGAGAAGAGTGACGGTCCTGGAAAAGGGAGAGGTTATGCCTGCCAGGCGCTGGCCTGGGGGTCCTCTCCCTCGCAATTGGACCGAAGACCTCTGAACATCACAGCTCTCTCTGAGTGCCATGGGGCGTGACAGCCGGGTGTCACGCTGCAGGTATCGAAAGGGGCCTTGACCATCTGCTAGTAGGGGCTAGGTTAGGGTGAGATGCCACCAACGTTCAGGATTACGAACTTGTTGCCAAGTTTCGTTGATAGGTTGATCAAGTGCCTAAGGGTAATCAGAATAACGCTTAGGCACTAGTTAAAGCATTTATTTAATAAATGTGAACCGTGACCGGTTCTTTCTCCCAAACAAGTGGTGTTGTGTCTTATTTACTAGATAAGGTATTAGACAGTAAGGAGGACGGAATAGATGGTTTAAACCTTATGTTCCTTCATATCCTTGTTCCAGAAGCTGAAGTATACTTGTCTTGTAACTGTGTACGCTGGCCTTGTTCCTGCTGTAACTGCCTGACCAACAGTATCTACTTGGTATCTTGTGCCTACTGAGTCTCCTGTGTCTGCTATACCTGCTGTATCTACCTGGTATCCAGTGACAGCCTCACCAACCACTGGGTATCCTGTGCCTGCTGAGACTCCTGTGTTTGTTATACCAGTGACAGTTTTCCTTAAACTTCCTAAACCTGCTGTACCTACCTGGTATCCCTTGACAGCCTTATCAACAGTACCCCCTCAGTATCCTGTGCCTGCTGAATCTCCTGTGTCTGCTATACCAGTGACAGCTTTTTTTGTTCCTGCTGTGCCTACTGTGCTTACTTGGTATCCGGTGACATCCTAACCGCAGTACCTGCTGGGTACCCTGTGCCTGCTGAGTCTCATGTAACTACCTGGTATTCCGTGGCAGACTCGCCAAATGTACCCACTGGGTAATCTGCTCCAGCTTGTTTATTCAGATCAACTAGACTTTGTTACTGCAACCCCCTTGGGTTCCCCAAAATTAAACAAGACTCTTGTCTTCAGCCTTTGGCCTATTTAAAGACTTGCTGTTTCTGTGTTCCAGAATTTGAACTACCAATTATTTTGTAAAGCTATTTAAAAAAATCTTCAATTGTTCAGCGTTTCTATTCCTGGACTTGAGTTCCACTCACCCTAACCCCTCACATCTTTATTTATTCATTCTATATTCTTTACCTCAGCTTGTCATGATTATGCTTTGTTAGCTGCCTGTACCAACTTATTGGGTTGTTATTCTAACTACTCTGACTTCATGGATCTTGGTCTGTTCCTTTTTACATTAAAAGGACATGAAAGCCAAAAAAAAAATTCATGATACAGATAGAACAGACATTTGTAAAAAAAAACTTTCCAGTTTATTCTATGATCAATTTTGCTTTATTCTTTTGGTATCCTTTCTTAAAGGAGAAGCAATGCACTACTGGGAGCTAGCTGAACATATCGATAAACCAATGACAAGAGATATATATGTGCAGCCACCAATCAACAGCTAGCTCCCAGCTCCTGAACCTACCTAGGTATGCTTTCCAGCAAAAATACCAATGGAACAAAGCAAATTAAATAAAAGAAGCAAATTGTAACGCTGTTTAAATTTGTATGCTCTATCTGAATCATGAACAATTCCCTAGTTTTGCACAACCAACACAGTTATATTAAAACACCTTTTTCCTGTGTGATTATCTTGTATCTAAGGCTCTGCAAACTGCCCTCTTATTTCAGTTCTTTTGACAGACTTGCATTTTAGCCAATCAGTGTTGACTCCTAGGTAACTCTATGTGTGTGAGCACAGTGTTATCTATATGACACACATGAACTAACACCTCCTAGTGGTGAAAAAAATGCATTCCGATAAGAGGTGGCCTTCAAGGTCTAAGAAATTAGCATATGAACCTCCTAGGTTTAGCTTTCAACTAAGAATATCAAGAGAACAAAGCAAAATTGCTTATGAAAGTAAATTGGAATGTTGTTTAAAATTGCATGCCCTATCTGAATCATGAAAGTTTATTTTGGACTAGACTGTCCCTTTAAGCCTAGCCACTCTAACGTTATGATAAATTAGCTTCACAAAGCAACTCAAAATAGTAGAATACTCTGGGTTTTCTACTTTTGCAAATGGCATGCTATCAAGGAGTAATTTTAATTCCTGGGATTCCATTCTGCCTCAAAGGCGATGTAGACCTAAAAAATCAATGTGTCATGTATGGAATAGGCAGGCCCCATATTTGACCCTGTAACTAAATGAAACTACCTCAAAAAAACCATGACCACTAAATTTGGCCAGGTTTTGTGACTAAGTGGCTACAAAAAAGACTGGACATACCCCTTTTGGAATAGGCTAGGTTGTCTAATTTTGCAAATGGTATGCCATGATGGGTAATTTTCATTCCTGGGCTGCCATACTGTCTCAAAGACAATATAGGCCCAGAAAATCAATGTGCCAAATCTTAATGAATGAAGATTGAAATCAACAGGCCCTTAATATGGCCCTTCAACTTCCCAAAAACTACATACAACTTGTACAGGGGGGTATTGTTGTACTAGTGGGACAAAACTGAACACAAAAATGGGTATTTTATAGCAGTAAGATATATAAGGATGATGATATAAAACAGTGAAATTGCAGTGTTCGTGTGAAAAACACAAAAAAAAACCATTACCATTAAATTTGGCCAGGTGTTGTAGCTACAAACAAAAGACTAGACATACCCTTTTTGGAATACCCTGGGTTGTCTACTTTTGAAAATGGTATGCCATCATGGAGGTAATTTTCATACCTGGGCTGCCAATACTGCCTTAAAGGCATTAGGCAACATAGGCCCAGAAAATCAATTTGTCAAATTTCCATGTAAATGGGCAGGGCCATTGGCGCTTGTAATTGTGTGTTTGTATTTGGGAAAAATAAAATTACTTAATTTCTCACATTTACTTAGATTTTATTCATATTAAATTATAGTTCATATATAAATATTTCATATCAAAAGAAAGCCCTTTTTGTCATCTAAAAATGATATATAATAAGCGTGGGTGCACTTAATGTGAAAGTGATAAATTATGGTTGAACAAACATGGAGCATAAATTCTAAGACCTAGATTTAGAGTTTTGTCGGTAAGGACCCGCGTAGCTAATGCCGGCTTTTTTCTGGCCGCACCATAAAAATAACTCTGGTATTGAGAGTCCACATAAAGGCTGCGTTAGGCTCCAAAAAAGGAGCGTAGAGCATTTTTAACGCAGCTTCAACTCTCGATACCAGAGTTGCTTACGCAAGCGGCCAGCCTCAAAAACGTGCTCGTGCACGATTCCCCCAAAGAAAACAACGGGGCTGTTTGAGCTGAAAAAAAACCTAACACCTGCAAAAAAGCCGCGTTCAGCTCCTAACGCAGCCCCATTGTTTGCTATGCGTAAACACTTCCTACGTCTGCACCTAACACTCTAACATGTACCCCGTCTAAACACCCCTAACCTTACATTTATTAACCCCTAATCTGCCGCCTCCGCTATCGCTGACCCCTGCATATTATTATTAACCCCTAATCTGCCGCTCCGTAAACCGCCGCTACTTACATTATCCTTATGTACCCCTAATCTGCTGCCCTAACATCGCCGACCACTATATTATATTTATTAACCCCTAATCTGCCCCCCACAACATCGCCTCCACCTGCCTACACTTATTAACCCCTAATCTGCCGAGCGGACCTGAGCGCTACTATAATAAAGTTATTAACCCCTAATCCGCCTCCCTAACCCTATAATAAATAGTATTAACCCCTAATCTGCCCTCCCTAACATCGCCGACACCTAACTTCAATTATTAACCCCTAATCTGCCGACCGGAGCTCACCGCTATTCTAATAAATGTATTAACCCCTAAAGCTAAGTCTAACCCTAACACTAACAACCCCCTAAATTAAATATAATTTTAATCTAACTAATTAATTAACTCTTATTAAATAAATTATTCCTATTTAAAGCTAAATACTTACCTGTAAAATAAACCCTAATATAGCTACAATATAAATTATAATTACATTGTAGCTATTTTAGGATTAATATTTATTTTACAGGCAACTTTGTAATTATTTTAACCAGGTACAATAGCTTTTAAATAGTTAAGAACTATTTAATAGTTACCTAGTTAAAATAATTACAAAATTACCTGTAAAATAAATCCTAACCTAAGTTACAAATAAACCTAACACTATACTATCATTAAATTAATTAAATAAAATACCTACAATTACCTACAATTAAACCTAACACTACACTATCAATACATTAATTAAATACAATATCTACAAATAACTACAATGAAATAAACTAACTAAAGTACAAAAAATAAAAAAGAACTAAGTTACAAAAAATAAAAAAATATCTACAAACATAAGAAAAATATTACAACAATTTTAAACTAATTACACCTACACTAAGCCCCCTAATAAAAC
Source organism: Bombina bombina (assembly GCF_027579735.1). NCBI lineage: Eukaryota > Metazoa > Chordata > Amphibia > Anura > Bombinatoridae > Bombina > Bombina bombina. The sequence goes on from NC_069499.1 coordinate 1,169,842,048, forward strand.
AACAAAGCCCCCCAAAATAAAAAATGCCCTACCCTATTCTAAATTACTAAAGTTAAAAGCTCTTTTACCTTACCAGCCCTGAACAGGGCCCTTTGCGGGGCATGCCCCAAGAAGTTCAGCTCTTTTGCCTGTAAAAAAAAAATACAATACCCCCCCCAACATTACAACCCACCACCCACATACCCCTAATCTAACCCAAACCCCCCTTAAATAAACCTAACACTAAGCCCCTGAAGATCTTCCTACCTTGTCTTCACCATACCAGGTTCACCGATTGGTCCAGAAGAGCTCCTCCGATGTCCTGATCCAAGCCCAAGCGGGGGGCTGAAGATGTCCATGATCCGGTAGAAGTCTTCATCCAAGCGGGGCAGAAGAGGTCTTCCATCCGATTGAAGTCTTCATCCAAGCGGGGCAGAAGAGATCTTCCATCCGATTGAAGTCTTCATCCAGGCGGCATCTTCTATCGACATCCATCTGGAGCGGAGCGGCAGCATCCTGAAGACCTCCGACGCGGAACATCCATCCTGGCCGACAACTGAACGACGAATGACGGTTCCTTTAAATTACGTCATCCAAGATGGCGTCCCTCAAATTCCGATTGGCTGATAGGATTCTATCAGCCAATCGGAATTAAGGTAGGAATATTCTGATTGGCTGATGGAATCAGCCAATCAGAATCAAGTTCAATCCGATTGGCTGATCCAATCAGCCAATCAGATTGAGCTCGCATTCTATTGGCTGTTCCGATCAGCCAATAGAATGCGAACTAAATCTGATTGGCTGATTCCATCAGCCAATCAAAATATTCCTACCTTAATTCCGATTGGCTGATAGAATCCTATCAGCCAATCGGAATTCTTGGATGACGTCATTTAAAGGAACCGTCATTCGTCGTTCAGTCGTAGGCCAGGATGGATGTTCCGCGTCGGAGGTCTTCAGGATGCTGCCGCTCCGCTCCAGATGGATGTCGATAGAAGATGCCGCCTGGATGAAGACTTCAATCGGATGGAAGACCTCTTCTGCCCCGCTTGGATGAAGACTTCAATCGGATGGAAGACCTGTTCTGCCCCGCTTGGATGAAGACTTCTACCGGATCATGGACATCTTCAGCCCCCCGCTTGGGCTTGGATCAGGACATCGGAGGAGCTCTTCAGGACGGATCGGTGAACCTGGTATGGTGAAGATAAGGTAGGAAGATCTTCAGGGGCTTAGTGTTAGGTTTATTTAAGGGGGGTTTGGGTTAGATTAGGGGTATGTGGGTGGTGGGTTGTAATGTTGGGGGGGGGGGGTATTGTATGTTTTTTTTACAGGCAAAAGAGCTGAACTTCTTGGGGCATGCCCCGCAAAGGGCCCTGTTCAGGGCTGGTAAGGTAAAAGAGCTTTTAACTTTAGTAATTTAGAATAGGGTAGGGCATTTTTTATTTTGGGGGGCTTTATTGTTTTATTAGGGGGCTTAGAGTAGGTGTAATTAGTTTAAAATTGTTGTAATATTTTTCTTATGTTTGTAGATATTTTTTTATTTTTTGTAACTTAGTTCTTTTTTATTTTTTGTACTTTAGTTAGTTTATTTCATTGTAGTTATTTGTAGATATTGTATTTAATTAATTTATTGATAGTGTAGTGTTAGGTTTAATTGTAGGTAATTGTAGTTATTTTATTTAATTAATTTAATGATAGTATAGTGTTAGGTTTAATTGTAACTTAGGTTAGGATTTATTTTACAGGTAATTTTGTAATTATTTTAACTAGGTAACTATTAAATAGTTCTTAACTATTTAATAGCTATTGTACCTGGTTAAAATAATTACAAAGTTGCCTGTAAAATAAATATTAATCCTAAAATAGCTACAATGTAATTATAATTTATATTGTAGCTATATTAGGATTTATTTTACAGGTAAGTATTTAGCTTTAAATAGGATTAATTTATTTAATAAGAGTTAATTAATTTCGTTAGATTAAAATTATATTTAATTTAGGGGGGTGTTAGTGTTAGGGTTAGACTTAGCTTTAGGGTTTAATACATTTATTAGAATAGCGGTGAGCTCAAGTCGGCAGATTAGGGGTTAATACTTGAAGTTAGGTGTTGGCGATGTTAGGGAGGGCAGATTAGGGGTTAATACTATTTATTATAGGGCTAGTGAGGCGGATTAGGGGTTAATAACTTTATTATAGTAGCGGTGCGGTCCGCTCGGCAGATTAGGGGTTAATAAGTGTAGGCAGGTGGAGGCGACGTTGAGGGGGGCAGATTAGGGGTTAATAAATATAATATAGGGGTCGGCGGTGTTAGGGGCAGCAGATTAGGGGTACATAAGGATAACGTAGGTGGCGCCGCTTTGCGGTCAGCAGATTAGGGGTTAATAAGTCTAGGTAGCTGGCGGCGACGTTGTGGGGGGCAGGTTAGGGGTTAATAAATATAATATGGGTCGGCGGTGTTAGGGGCAGCAGATTAGGGGTACATAAGTATAACGTAGTTGGCGGTCGGCAGATTAGGGGTTAAAAAAATTTAATCGAGTGTCGGCGATGTGGGGGGACCTCGGTTTAGGGGTACATAGGTAGTTTATGGGTGTTAGTGTACTTTACAGTACAGTAGTTAAGAGCTTTATAAACCGGCGTTAGCCCAGAAAGCTCTTAATTACTGACTTTTTTCCTGCGGCTGGAGTTTTGTCGTTAGATTTCTAACGCTCACTTCAGACACGACTCTAAATACCGGAGTTAGAAAAATCCCATTGAAAAGATAGGATACGCAATTTACGTAAGGGGATCTGCGGTATGGAAAAGTCGCAGCTGCAAAGTGAGCGTTAGACCCTTTTTTGAGTGACTCCAAATACCAGAGTTAGCCTAAAACCAGCGTTAGGAGCCTCTAACGCTGGTTTTCACGGCTAACGCCAAACTCCAAATCTAGGCCTAAGTTTGTTAATGCTCAGAACTTAAACGATTGCCTCTGTGCTTAAAGGGACAGGCTACTCCAGAATTTTTATTGTCTAAAAAGATAGATAATCTCTTTATTACCCATTCCCCAGTTTTGTATAACCAACACAGTTATATTAATTTATTAATGCTGACTCCTAAATAACACCATGGCAGTGAGCACAGTTATCTATATGGCACGCATGCACTAGCACTGTCTAACTGTGAAAAACTGTTGAATTAGACAGATAAGAGGCGGTTTTTAACAAATCAGTTTGAGCCTAGCTAGGTTTAGCTTTCAACAAAGAATACCAAGAGAACAAAGAACATTTGATGATAAAAGTAAATTGGAAAGTTGATGCAGAGGACGGTCAGGGGTAATCAAATAATTAGTTAGCAGAACTCCCTCTGGATGAGTTACACAACATGAAGTGATAGTCTTGTATTACATTTCAACTCAGTGCCTTTTTGCTACACATCTATTGTGGTGATAACACCACCTAGACTGACGAATTTAAGATTAAGCAGAAGAAATAATATTACCAAACTTTTATCCAATGATCTGGTCAAACAGCTTAGCTACAGATGTTTATTTGTATTATGAAAGCTTTCAATGTGTAGGGTGGCCTTGCATCCCATTTCCTTAAATATTTAGATCCTATGGGGAAATAGCCTTTTATCTTTTTACAATATAACATTTTAATATGAAAATTTGAATGTTTGTATTTGAATATGAATTCTTATATGCTCCAACGTATATGTCTGTGGGAATCAATATTCAAAAGTAATTGGTGACCATTGTTCTAGCATTTGAATGTTAATATTCTTTTCACTTATTATGTATTTTGAGCCCTATTTTTTTTTTTTATAAGTTTTACCTTTGTGGCAGGATTAATTTACAGCATACATAATAGATGTCTGTTCCTATGATTGGATGTCTTATAAGGGCAGCAGGAAGCAGAGGAAGGTGGGGTAGACAATTCATTAAATACCAAAATTCCCTCTGGAAGGGTTTACCCACACTTAGGGCCTGATATTCAAGACCATAGTGCTCAGGTGAGATAATCTCTTGTCGTTATGGCGAGGCCCTTAAAAAATGTTTATGTTGCTATGTAGTATTCTTTATGCAAAACAGAAACTCCTACATTACAATACAACGTCTGAAAAAAAGTCACAAAGATTTTGTGTGATTTCTCTTTCATGTTTTTGAATATCAGGCTCATTGGGGGATATTTATCAAGCTCCGAATGGAGCTTGATGCCCCGTGTTTCTGGCGAGCCTGCAGGCTCGCCAGAAACAGCAGTTATGAAGCAGCGGTCACAAAGACCGCTGCTCCAGAACCTGTCCGCCTGCTCTGAGCAGGCGGACAGACATCGCCGGAAATCAACGCGATCGGGTTGATTGACCCCCCCCTGCTGGCAACCTATTGGCCGCGAGTCTGCAAGGGGCGGCGTTGCAACAGCAGCTCTTGTGAGCTGCTGGTGCAATGCTGAATACGGCGAGCGTATTGCTCGCCGTATTCAGCGAGGTCTGTCGGACCGGATCAGGTCCGACAGACCTTGATAACTATGGGCCTTAGTGTCAGTTTGACATTTAGGTACAAGTGCATCTGGCTGCATTAGTATTGTAGAGCTAACACCACCTCCACTGATAACATGGAGAAATGATATGACCAAACTATTAACAATGAATGAAGTGGAAAAAAAGTTTAGTTACAAATATTTGCAAATATATTTTTGTGACTACAAGAATCTTTATTGGTGCATCATGGTCTTGTACCTGATTTTCTTCAATCTTTAGATTCAGAGGAAATAGCCTTTAGAATATGGACTTGTACTCCTATAGGCATAATATATAGCTTTGATGTGGGTACAGATCAGTAGAGAAATGTACACAATATGCAGGGCTAATATGTTCATTACAATTCAAAATTATTATCTGAAAGAAAATGAATGTTTGAGATGGAAGATATAGCTTTCATTAAACTGTGAACAGCATTAGATGTTGACAAAAAGGCTTTACCATAAGCTAGATCTGTTCACAAGCTCCTTTCATCTTCAGTATTGCATGCTTCTCAGACTTGCTCTCTCACCTAGCTTTGACAACTTTCATATTTATTTCCAAACGATTATATTGTATTTTAAGTCAGAAATGTGTCTGTTCTGCAGTATCTGCACCTCAACAAATGCATAGGCCCTTAAAAAGAAAATGCCTTTTTTTCCCGAACACAATGCTGATCCACTGGACCACCGGGGAAAATACCCTTTCCATACCTTGAACATATTTACACTAGGATTCTACAAGTAAACTTTTTAACCAACTATTTACTTTTAAGAAATGGCTCAGTCTAAACAGAAATTTTAGTGATCCTAATTAATTATTTTTTATATTATGTTTTACAATACTTCAGTTGTTTTTTTAACCCTTTCCGGTCCTTTAAATGTTTCATTTGTGCGGCCGGCGGGTCTTATTTAATTTTCACAGCAATTTTTTTGAATTACACAGTGAAATAGCAAGTCACCGCTAGATGTCGCTATTTAGCTGTGAAATTCAAAAGTGGTAAAGTCAGAATATATCCGACATTTGAGCGCATGCGCTAAAACCCTTTGTCGGATATATTCCAACGAAGGACCGCAAAGGGTTAAAACCTGCACTGGATACCTCATACTTTTCAAACAAGTTAGAGGCAACCCAGGGTGAAGGACAAGAGCAACTAGAAGAAATTTGCTTTAAAATAACTCTGAACTTATTGAAATAAAGATTTACTTTTTCATTTAAAATTTGACTTAGGACTTAGCAAATGAATCCAGTTAAGAGGGTTGCAGAATAAAGTTCTATCCCTACAAAAGTTAGAATAAAGTTCTATCTCTACAAACATTTTGACTTTTGACTATTCAAACATCAAGATTCCATGGGGGGGGGGACAATCAAAGGAAAAATACCCCCTCCCTGGGCTATTACTATACCTCAGAAAACATACTGTCTTTGTGCTATTTCTGCATTGCAGCAATAACAATACTACAATATATCCATATTAAATATTTCTTTGTTTTCAACTAAGCGCTATAAGGGATTAAAGGCTTACCAATCGTTACCAGCAGAGAGGGAATACACACACATATATATATATATATATATATATATATATATATATATATATATATATATATATATATAAAACTTATAACTATAAATTATAACTATGACTTAAATAAATAAATAAACACGCTACAACTTCTTTATGGGAACATTTTTAAAATTATACTATAAAAACCGACAAGTAGGCTAAGATGGCGGCAAGCAAGAGCTAACTAACCCAGCGCTACTGGAGGTCAGCGACCCAAACGGAAACTGCAGCAGAAGGGGCCCCTCTGCTCCAAGGAGATGCTACTAAGGGGTTGCTGAGATCACGTGACCCCCCCACGGGTGTCATCACTTCCCCTGTTCACCCTGATCCATGCAACAGGGCTGCCACCTCCCACCACAAGATAGCATCTCCGATGATATACTTCCCGCCACCACATAAACCACAATCTGACTTACAGGAAGGGTAAAAGAGACTTTCGAATATCTTGAATAAATATATCTAAGGCCACACTCTATAGATGAACCCTATCTCTCCTGTAGTACTTTGACTTGTTGGCCGTTAAGGTATCGTGTCTGATCACGAAACCTCCCTGCTCTGTGACAGTCCTGCTTATGGCAGAATTAATCTTCTTCCTAACCCTGTATGCTGCACTGTGGGATGACATGTGCCTCCATTCTTTCTGCGGGATGACATAAGACCAGCCCAGAATGACATTGGGAATACGATTCCTAATCCAGCTAATATCTGCCTGCATGATTTTTATAAGCTGCAGGACAGGGAGAACACCTAAATAATTACCTCCTAAATGCAAGATAATAATGTGAGCTTTACCCCAACTTACAAGGGCCAACACACCCCCCTCTCATCTAACCACCCAAGAGAAGCTTTGGAAGGGGAAAACCCAAGGCTCTGCCCACCTGGAAGGGACAGACAATGGATTGATGCCCAATGCACGTACGAGTGCCCCACGATCCATATCCTTCTAGCACCTTGGGATACTCCTGAAAAAACAAATACCGTTAGTAACTTGAACCAGGAAGGAAACAACATTTAAACAATTGGGCAAACATAACCCCTGTATTTGTTAGAGCGCCACCTGCCCAAGCAATTAACAGAGTCTGTAGAAGAACCCAATATAGCTGCATTGGTCGTAGCACCTATGTGAAAGGAGTGAGTGGCAATTTTGGAAGCTGCTCGAGTCAAGACTCTACGGAACTGGTAAAGGGATAATGAAGTGCCATTCTTGTGTATGTTGAAATAGCCTGAAACATTAGGGCAAATTTTTAAAAAATTATTAACTAGGAGAACAGGGCAACAACAGCCTTGTGTCTTAGGAATAGTGACCCAGAGACCTTTACCTTGTTGGTCTGTTTTAGACCGGGGGAGGAAAATTAATATAGACTCTGAAGAGGCCTTAATGTGCTGGAGCTGCACACCCTTGCTGGTATGCTACTTGGACGGGGAAACTTGCTCACCTATACGGAAAACCACAGAATATGCCAGTACAAAAGCTGTGTGAAATAAAAGGAGCTCATATGGAGAAGAGCATACAGCTTCCAAATCCACAACCAACTTTTCCAAGCGGTCATGGGTAATGGGCTCCCTAATATCTTTCTGCTGTGGTTGAGAACGACCCCAGCCCTTTACTACTTGATGAATAAAGAAAGAGTTAGTGGGATCAGGTAGGGAAAGTGTGCGGTAGAAAAAGGCCAAAGCTGCTAGGCGAGAATGAATGGTACTTTGACGTGTGCCCTCATTCCATGAACTCACCAGCCAATTGTATAAGGTGACTTGTGATGCCTCAGCCGCTTCCCATTCCTTCAACAACCTCACGTAAGAGTGCCAAGTAAGTGAGGCTAGTGATGCAGGTATTAAAGGGAGCAGGGATAAAAGCGGGTTTAAAAGCTGCCAAAGGAAACCGGAAAGCCTACTCTCATAGCATGAGGAGCAAGACACCTAAAGGTCACCCAATCAAACCTTGACAGGGCATCATCAATTACACTATTCACACCGGGACATGCTGAGCTTGAAACTGAATGTTAAGTTCAAGCAAACCACTACGGCCGATATGGCTGACAAGCCTTTGATAGCATGCACGACACTTAGGTTATCTGTCCAGAAGACAACCGTTCTGTTTGAAAACTGCTTACCACAGAGCTCAATGGCTAGGACAATAGGAAACAGTTTGAGGAGCGTGAGATTGCGAGTTAACCCTCTAATCTTCCAATCAGCAGACCATTAAATTTCTTAAAGAAAGACTCCCAAATGTTAAGGTCAGCTATCATGCCCCCTGAAATGCAGATCTTGTCTGATAGTTTAGATATTCCACAAAGCTTACTTTCTATCCCGCGATTAAAGATCCTCCCCATGGGAATGACTCTGCACACAAAGTTAAGAAGGCCAAGGAGGGACTGTAATTGTTTTAAGGTAATGTATTTGGAGGAAGCGGATGCTCAAACCGCCGCCAGCATACCTTGCACCTTATCTAAGGAAAGCCTGCATTTAATTTTTTCAGTATCAATGTCTATTCCCAAAAATGTTAAGCAGGTGCAGGGACCTTGCGATTTGTCTTCCGCAAGGGAAACACCAAACTGGGACATGAGTTCACACATTGCATTCATTACACCTAGACAGTCATCTGAACCTCTCTGACCCACTAGCAAGAAATCATCTAGGTAGTGAGCTATGGGATCTCTGCCAACCCTACGGGCCACTGCCCAATGTAGAAACACGCTGAACATCTCAAACAATACACAAGAAATGGCACAGCCCATAGGAAGGCAGCAATCCACATAGAAAGCACCATCAAATTTACATCCCATGATTGGAAAGGCAGAAGGCTGTAGGGGCAATAAGCGAAAAGCGGACTCAATATCTAATTTCGCCAACAAAGCACCTCTCCCAGCTCCCTTAACTTGCTCCAGCGTGCTGTCAAAAGATTGATTGCGCACTGAGCTCAGTTGTGGATCAATAGCATCGTTCACTGAACTCCCTTTAAGTTAGGAGAGATGCTGTATTAGGCAAAATTTCCCTGGCTCCTTCATAGGGACTACACCCATGTCTGCAAATGGAGGATAGTGAAAGGGGCCAATCATGCAACCCAGGCTCAGTACCTTGGCAAGCTTTTCTTTAACTATCTGGGGATACTGGTATACTGAACACAGATTACTGTGAGTAACCAAACCTCTAATTCCTGGAGCTACAGGGATCAATAAACCATTTTTTAAAACCATCCAGTAGCAAATTAGCAGCCTAGCGGTCAGGTTAATCATGCAGCCAAGGCTTAAGGGCGAGCACCTTCACTGGGGAGGGAACCTTTTTGAACTGGTGTTTCTGGTTGGGGCCTATTGTTTGTACTATCCTTTTTTCTACAATCACATCCTGGGTGGAGACCACTGCAGAAATTACAGGTATGTCGGAAACCACAGGCACCCCCCTTATCACACCTGTTACGAAAGGATTGAGAGGAAGAAGTGTTGGACGAGGAAGGAGAACACTGAGGGTCTAGGCATTGCCACAGATGAGTGTCTGTGCAGTCAAATGTAAGGACTGGATTACCAGCCATCTTTTGCCTAAATTCAGAGTTGTAATACCTACAAGCCCCCTCACTGAACTTTCTCTGAATCCAGTGGATAGAATCAGTGTACTTAAATTACGGCGTACTAAATTGCATGGTTCTGGCTAGGGTAGTTCTCTAGATAACAAGGTGTGAACCCTAAATCAAATGAGCCATTCCTCGAATGTTTCAGGGCATTTAAATCTTTTGGGACCTGTACCATCAGAAATTCTCTATTTTTGTTTATAAGTTTATATGCTTCAGACTGAAACTCATGCCACATTTTTTTACGCATGCTGAAAATGCATTTCTGGCAGTGGCATATTTAGGTTTTCTGCTACCTTAGGTCAAAAACATTCTGCTGCCCTCCCCCTGCCAAGTTTTATGCCTTCTTTGGCCTTAATATTATTTATTTATATTTTGGTCATTGTAATGTGAATTTTTATGGCAAAGTAACTGTTTAAAAGGGTTTGCAAAATTATCATTCAGAGAATCTGGATTATTACTGTGATAAAATAAAAAAATCTTGATAAGTTAAATTTTGCGCAACAGTTAAACCCTTCAGCACATATTTCTAAACCTAACTTTAAATAAAAGAAATACATAAACACTATGTGAAAAAATACATAATACAGGCAACCACATGCTTTGAGTTGGAAGCATTATTGGAGCTAAAGGTTTTAGAGAGATCATTAGAATGCAAACAACTGTTGAATTGGTAGAGTCAGATGAAGAAGGGGTCAATATAGGTTCTTAAATAGGAAGACCCCTCCTCCTTAGCAATACTTTTCCTGGGTGATTTATTTACCTGGTGACTCCCTGGCATATTGTGAGAAATAAAAACACAGGCTAGCCCTCAGTGTCAGCTAGTTTTAACAAACAGCTTTCCCTGCTGTGACTATGCTTCACATAGTAGGTTGATACAAGTGGGAGATAACACACAGCACTGAGGTGGAGGGGGGAAAATAAGAAGAGTAGGGGGAAGGGGAAGTAACACCATATGAATGGACCCTGCTTCCCTTACATAAATCTAGCTAACGAGTGAGTGAATTTCTATCTGCTATCCATTATGGCACCAACCGGAATGTTTTCAAGAAATTTACTCACAGTTACTCAAAGTTAAATGCACGTTACCTCTCGCTCTAGCTCCACCTACATGCTTCATGCAACAGTACAGCAAGCAGTGTAAAACTATTTCAGGCACCGAGTGCTGTGCTGGGAGAGGTCAGGCGATCTCTTGGAATTATGGATGTTAAATTACCTTCCTGCTGCAGCTGTCAGAGGGGCACTAGATAAAAAGACTGTGAAATGAGCAATAAAAAAGACACTTTGGCCGATCACACTAGCTCTGCATAACAGTACTCTCAGAGGAACAGTGGGCTCTAGCACATCAGGCAACTTAATACCAGAGCAGACAAGACGGTTATTAGGGCCACTACTAGTGAACATCATAGCCATCTTGTGTGCTCTGGGATGAAGCTGCTTTGTGACTGCAAGCAGTATTGTAACTTTCTCCAGTTAAGTAGATATCCGATCGCTTCAGCCTTCCCCTCTGTTCTCTCTTCATTCCAGTTCTGGGTGTAATCAGGAATCAAATACATACAGCTAGATAAAGTTTTATCAATAAAAAAAAACTGATAAAAACAACTATAGGAGTTATGCAAAAAGTGCCGCCCCCTCCAAACTGCCGCACTAGGCCCATGCATTGTTGGCCTAGGCAGTAATACGCCTCTGGTTTCTGGCCCTTACCCTTTAACCCTAAAAAAGTGTCACTATCTGAGAGAGAGTCAGATAGGGAGGAATCAGCTGAGTCATGTGTAAAGGAATGAGACTCACCAGTAGCAGTAGATGTGGGTTCCTGCCCTGCGAACTCTGAAGTCGTGTGAACTGGAGAAGCGTCTGGAACCTGGGAAGTATGAGCCGCAGGAGAAGACATCTGGGCAGAAGTGCTAGGTGCTGCAGTCATCTCTAGTGTTGTTTCCATGACTGGTAAAGATTCCTCTGGCTGAATAACGCCCTGCAATAAAGAAAATAATTTGTGAGCACTGTGAACACGGGAAATGGGAGGATCTGCATTTCCTACTATAGCATGACCAGCGATAGTAGCTACCTTCCCTGTATTAGAGTCATGCGCAAAATTAATTATATTGCTCCCCATTTATAGACTTGTGCTCCCTAATAAATAATTGTTTGCACCCATACTGCTTATCTTGTTCGGAATTGCCCTTTCATTTGCTACAAGGGAGTTTGGGGAATGAGCGACAGCTGAAGATCTAGCATCAGAGACATTCACACTACTTTGCGCTGCCAAAACATTATTCATGCACACATCAGTATGAACAGCATTTTGAATTACATTCATACGAGTGTGAGCATTGCCATGCGTTATAGGAATTGCATCCACACTAAAGTTATTAGCCGCCACATTAATTCCTGAAACATTCTCATTCAGACACATGTTAGGGTTAAGTAAACCTGATATTTCCGAATTATCCTGAGCAGGGCTGGTATTAACTGAATGTGCTCTGAAAGCGGCCCTTTTAGCAATAGAATAAGCTCCCCTTGGTGCCTGAGGAATGCACCTATTTGCTGCGCTAATTCATGGCCTCCAAGTAACTGATTTGCGGCATATTTGTTCCCTCCAAGAAGCTCCGCCCCTCGCTGCACTGACTCTACTATTTCTGGATTGAGAATGCTGCTTAATTTACCCCAATTGTGCCAGTCCTCCCCTCGCCGGTGTCCTCTTTTGGTGCTCACCTGTTTGGAGATCCTGAGGACCTGATGATCATTTCACCCTGTGACGACGCTGCAACTGACTTCTGGTTACGTCACCAGAAGGGGCGGGATGCGTGACATCAACTTCCAGTGGCTCGGATGGGCCAACCAGAATGGAGGACGCCGGAGGAACCGAAGATGAAGACATTGCAGCCGTAATGGAGGACAAGAAAGAATAAACAGCAGAGAAAGCTGAATTAGGTATAGCAGCGAATAAGCAGGCAACAGCAGACAGAGGTAAGAGGTTGGAAGGGGGATAGAAGATACCGGACCCACGCCATCTTGCCCATCATACCAGCATTAGCTAGGGAAGACCCTGAACCACCAATGTTTGCCTGATTTAAGGGGTTATTAGCAGACTAAATGTCTGTAGGGGCTTGTAATGGAGAAACAGTAGCAACAACTGCACACTGAACTGGAGATTCAGGGACAGAATCTAGCAACTCTGCATTACTAACAGGTGGGGGATGTATATCAGCCACAGTTATTGCAGCAGCACTATGCGATGCCTGCACTGACTGTATAGGAGTGTGCTGTGTGGGTAGAATTACATCCTCTATCTCATCAATAATTTCAAGTTGGCTTATCTGCTTTTTATGCTGCTTCCTTGAAGGTGATGTAAACTGCAGCTCCTGGAACCATACTGGAGGCAGGACTGATCTTCTGGAACGCTGCATGATGTTTGGAAAGGATGAGGCCTAGGATCTCTTGAAAAATGAACATGAAAATGTCTCTGCTTCAGGATCCAAGGAGAAAGAGGGACAGGAAGCTGGGAACATCTCTTTTTGAGGTAAGAAAGGGGCTGCTCGCTACACTTGCAACAATGTTGCACTAGCTTCTCTACCCAGCACTCTTCTCCTATCTCACTCCATTTCCTACTATAGCATGACCAGCGATAGTAGCTACCTGCCCTGTATTAGAGTCATGCGCAAAATTAATTGTATTGCTCCCCATTAATAGACTTGTGCTCACTAATACATGATTGTTATTATTAATTTTCTGTGCCCCCATACTGCTTATCTTGTCCGGAATTGCCCTTTCATTTGCTACAAGGGAGTTTTGGGAATGAGCGACAGCTGCAGATCTAGCATCAGAGATATTCACACTACTTTGCTCTGCCAAAACATTATTCATGCACACGTCAGTATATGAACAGCATTTTGAATTACATTCATATGAGTATGAGCATTGGCATGCGTTATAGGAATTGCATCCACTCTAAAGTTACTGGCCGCCACATTAATTCCTGCAACATTCTCATTCAGACACGTTAGGGTTAAGAAAACCTGATATTTCCGAATTATCCTGAGCAGGGCTGGTATTAACTGAATGTGCTCTAAAAGTGGCCCTTTTAGCAATAGAATAAGCTCCCCTTGGTGCCTGAGGAACGCGCCTATTTGCTGCGCTAATTCATGGCCTGCAAGTAACTGATTTGTGGCCTATTTGTTCCCTCCAAGAAGCTCTGCCCCTCGCTGCACTGACTCTACTATTTCTGGATTGAGAATGCTGCCTAATTTACCCCAATTGTGCCAGTCCTCCCCTCGCCGGTGTCCTCTTGTTGCTCACCTGTTTGGAGCTCCTAAGGACCCGATGATCGTTTCGCCCTTTGAGGACGCCGCAACTGACTTCTGGTTACGTCACCAGAAGGGGCGGGATGCGTGACATCAACTTCCAGTGGCTCGGATGGGCCAACCAGAATGGAAAATGCCGGAGGAGCCGAAGAAGAAGACATTGCAGCCGCAATGGAGGACAAGAAAGAATAAACAACAGAGAAAGCTGAAGGAGGTATAGCAGCTAATAAGCAGGCAACAGCAGACAGAGGTAAGAGGTCGGAAGGGGGGATAGAAGGTACCGGACCCACGCCATCTTGCGCATCATACCAGCATTAGCTAGGGAAGGCCCTGAACCACCAATGTTTGCCTGATTTAAGGGGTTATTAGCAGACTGAATGTCTGTAGGGGCTTGTAATGGAGAAACAGTAGCAACAACTGCACACTGAACTGGAGATTCAGGGACAGAATCTAGCAACTCTGCATTACTAACAGGTGGGGGATGTATATATGAGCCACAGTTATTGCAGCAGCACTATGCGATGCTTTTTATGCTGCTTCCTTGAAGGCGATGTAAACTGCAGCTCCTGGAACTGTATTGGAGGCAGGACTGATCTTCTGGAACGCTGCATGATGTTTGGAAAGGATGAGGCCTAGGATCTCTTGAAAAATGAACGTGAAAATGTCTCTGCTTCAGGATCCAAGGAGAAAGAGGGACAGGAAGCTGGGAACATCTCTTTTTGAGGTAAGAAAGGGGCTGCTCGCTACACTTGCAACAATGTTGCACTAGCTTCTCTACCCAGCCCTCTTCTCCTATCTCACTCCCTTCAGCCTTAACCCTTAGATTGCTGCAGTCCCATGATGGTCCTTTCACTGCCTTTTCCACCACCTCTACTTCATACCTACATTTACCCACTGATGGTAGTGGGATTTGGAATTTAGCAGCTGGTTCCATTAGGAATAAAGAGGACAATACTGGATATAGGAAGCACTTAACAATATAAGTGATTCTTAAAGGGACAGTCTACAATAGAATTTGTATTGTTTTAAAAGATAGATAATCCCTTTAATACCCATTCCCCTGTTTTGCATAACCAACACAGTTATATTAATATACTTTTACCTCTGTGATTACCTTGTATCTAAGCATCTTCTGATACCCCCCTGATCACATGACTATTTATTATCTATAGACTTGCATTTAGTACTGTGTTGTGCTAAATCTTAAATAACTCATCAGGCATGAACACATTCAGCTAGATTACGAGTTTGGCGTTATGAGTGAAAAGGCATCGTTATGCTTCATAACGCTGCTTTTTCTGTAACGCCGCTATTACAAGTCTTGCAGGTATAGGTGTACCGCACACCTTTTTGGCCGTCACGCAACGTCAGTACAGCACATTTAAAAAGTCCTTTTTCAATAGGACTTCCATAGCACCGGTATTACGAGTTTGCCTGGGAGGCCAAAAAGTGAGCGGTACACTCTATAACCAACAAGATCCGTACCGCCATCTAAAGTCAGTAGTTATGAGTTTTACGTTACAAAGCTGTAGCATAAAACTCATAACTAAAGTGTTACAAAGTACACTAACACCCATATACTACCTATTAACCCCTAAACCGAGGCCCTCCCGCTTTGCAAATACTAAAATAAAATTATTAACCCCTAATCTGCCGCTCTGGACATCGCTGCAACTATTAAAATGTATTAACCCCTCTTCCGCCGCTCCCCGACATCGTCGCCAGTATAATAAACATATTAACCCCTAAACCGCTACCCCGCATTGCAAACACTACTTAAATATTATTAACCCCTAATCTGCTGTCCGCCCACACCGCCGCTATAATAAACCTATTAGCCACTAAACCGCAAGCCCCCCACAACGAAATATACTAAATTAAACTATTAACCCCTAAACCTCTGGCCTCCCACATCACTACATAAATATATTAACCCCTAACCCTAACCCTAATGTAACCCTAAGCATAAGTCTAACCCTAACCCTAACACCCCCTAACTTAAATATAATTAAAATAAATCTAAAAAAACACAATTATTACCTAAATAATTCCTATTTAAAACAAAACACATACTTACCTTTAAAAAAAACTAAGCTAGCTACAATATAACTAATAGTTATATTGTAGCTACCTTAGGTTTTATTTTTATTTCACAGGTAGATTTGTATTTATTTTAACTAGGTAGACTAGTTAGTAAATAGTTATTAACTATTTACTAACTACCTTGTTAAAAAAATACAGTTACCTGTAAAATAAAACCTAACCTGCCTTACACTAAAACCTACCATTACATTGAAATCAAATAAATTAAATTAATCAAATACAATTATCTAAATTACACTAAATTATACAAAATAAAGAACGAAATTATAAAAACAAATACAAATTACTACTAATCTAATAGCCCTATCAAAATAAAAAAAGCACCCAAAATAATAAAACCTAGCCTACACTAAACTGTCAATAGCCCTTGCCCCTTGCCCCAAAGATAACAGCTCTTTTACCTGACAATAAAAATTACAAGCCCCCCCAACAGTAAAACCCACCCCCCACCCAAACACCCCAAATAAAACTCCAGTCTTCATCCAGATGGCATCTTCTATCTTCATCCATCCTGCGCGGAGCGGGTCCATCTTCAAGACATTCGGCACGGAGCATCCTCTTCTTCCGATCGTCGCTGGAAAATGAAGTTCCCTTTAAGTGACGTCATCCAAGATAGCGTCCCTTACATTCCAATTGGCTGATAGAATTCTATCAGCCAATAGGAAATAAAGGGGAGAAAATCCTATTGGCTGATCCAATCAGCCAATAGGATTGAGCTTTAATCCTATTGGCTGATCCAATCAGCCAATAGGATTGCGCTCGCTGATCCAATCAGCCAATAGGATTGAGCTTTAATCCTATTGGCTGATCCAATCAGCCAATAAGATTAAAGCTCAAACCTATTGGCTGATTGCAACAGCCAATAGGATTTTTTCCCTTTTAATTCCTATTGGTTGGCAATGTAAGGGACGCTATCTTGGATGACGTCACTTAAAGGGAACTTAATTTTCCAGCGACGATCGGAAGAAGAGGTTGCTCCGCGCCAGATGTCTTGAAGATGGACCGGCTCCGCGCCAAATGGATTTTGATAGAAGATGCTGTCTGGATGAAGACTTCTGCCCGCTTGGATGAAGACTTCTGCTGGCTTCGATGAGAACTTCTGTCCGCTTGGATGAAGACTTCTTCCCGCTTGGATGAGGATGGATGTCCGGTCTTTGAAAACTGTAAGTGGATTGTCGGGGTTAGTGTTAGTTTTTTTAAGGGTTTATTGGGTGGGTTTTATTTTTAGCTTAGGGGTTGGGCACCGTAGTAGAGCTAAATGCCCTTTTAAGGGCAATGCCCATCCAAATGCCCTTTTCAGGGCAATGGTTAGCTTAGGTTTATTTAGATAGAGTTTTATTTGGGGGGTTTGGGTGGGTGGGTGGTGGGTTTTACTGTTGGGGGGGTTGTAATTTTTATTGCCAGGTAAAACAGCTGTTATCTTTGGGGCAATGCCCCACAAAAGGCCATTTTAAGGGGCTATTGGCAGTTTAGTGTAGGCTAGGGGTTTTATTATTTGAGTTGGTGGGAGGATTTATTCATATTCAATGACACCAACCCATTTAGGAAACATCTATATAAATGGTATCACTTTATAGATGATATTCTGATTTTATGGCAAGGAGATATGACGAACATAGTAAAATGTACAGAATATGTAAATAGGAATCTGTTGAACTTGCTTTTAAAGAGATAGATAAAACAATGAGGAAACATTGACCTTTGGTTATGTAGGATCCAATCCTTAATAAATGCATTTTAAAGGATTGTAGATTTGTATATAAGAAAAACATGAGCTTGAAGAATATCATATGCCCTAGTCTTTTGAAACAGGGAGTGAAAGAGAATTGGTTAAGAGATAGATCAAAAGGTTTCTTTGGATGTGGGAGGGCAAGTTGTGAATGTTGTACCCATATACATCCAAAGAAGCATGTGTTTGGTGTAAATGACGAATATGAAATAAGAGAACTCATAAATTGTAGGTCAACATACACTGTATACCTGTTGGAAAGGCCATGTAAGAAGCTATACATTGGGCGCACAAAACGTTCTTTAAAAACCCGTCTAGGGGAGCACCTTAGAAATATTAGACAAGTGTTATGAACCATGGAGTGTCAGCTAATTTTTTTGAGAAAAATGGTCAAGATGACAGCGGTTTGAAAGTAAAGGCAATTGAACAAGTTAAAAGAGCCATCAGGGAAGGGAACAGCTTGTTAGAATTGAGACGTCTCAAGACATACTGGATTCACAGATTATTAACAATTGAACCAGACATAATGAATAGGGATATTGATCTTGCAGCATTTATTGAATGAGCTGAGAATGGAATGTATTAAAACTAAACTTTGAACTGGTCTAATTAGGAATGTTATGTAGGTTAGACCTATCTTGTCCTACATGATTTAATAATAATGGTCCTCCTTGGATATATTTATTACATCAATTTATATAACAACCCAGGGCACATGCACATGAACGCACATCCACATGCATGTAGGTTTGAATTTGGGGTGTGTTAGTGTATGGGGGGGAGTGTGTCAGTATGTAAGTGAGTGATAGTGTGTGAAAGTGTTGATATGAGTATATGTGTTTTATGTGAGTATGTATTCCCAATTGTGTGAGTATATGAGTGAATCAATGCGTGAGTGTGCATGTATGTGCTTTCATCATGTGTATGCGCCCGGTGTTTTAAGGTTTTAAAGTCTGGGATCAAGAAGGATTTGCTTGAATCTCTAAATATGTATTTGTTATTTATATAAAACAATGTTCTATGTTGGCATCTTTATGCAGCTTGTGTATTCTTAATTTAGTTCTAAGGTATCTGTGCATTCCTTACATATTATTTTAATATATATGTTTTATATTGTTATAGAAAAAGTTTTTTAAATGGAATTTTTTTTCTCAAATGTATTTTATAACACTGTTATTAATTGAATAGTGTAGGAATTATATAGAATTATGCATACATTTAGTGATGAATTTGTTATATGAATTTATTATATGCTTTTATATTGGAGGGTTTATTATGTAATTAATGTCATAATCAACTACTGTTTATCATTTATGCTATGCAGAAGAGTAGTAAGGATTTTATGTGATACATGTTTTTAGGCTTACCTTCTATGTATCAGTCACAGGAGGGTGGATATAACGGAGCCCTTTAAATATCACACATGAACAGTTGGTGAGCAGAGCCTCTGAGGAAGCAGGGAGGAGCCCTGTGAAATGCATCAGGCCACGCCCACGTTTGTTAATGCCGTGCACCCGAAACTACTGTGTGAGACTAGCATGTCTGTGAGCCGGCCCTTTGGCAGACATGCCAAGTTGCGGTAGTAAGGATCTCTTTTACCATTTACTGGCAGACGGAATCGGCACTCTCTCAGGTTGTGCATCTTGCTGTGCAAAGAGACAGTGGAAACAGCTGAACAACTGCCAAAACCGGAGGGGAGAGACATTTTATGCCGTGAGGAATCCAGTATATTGTCATTTTCATACCTCATACGTTTGAGGTTGGAGTTTGTGAGTTAAATCTTGTATTAAAGGAATACGTTTTTAACATTAATACTGCACTGTGTGCACTGTGTGTTTTTTTTCTGCTCTCTAGGTTGCTTTTCTGATTTGGAGTGGATTTTATTATTGGGGGAGGGGCTTTTTTCATTTTGATAGGGCTATTAGATTCGGAGTAATTCGTATTTCTTTGATAATTTCGTTTTTTATTTTGTGTAATTTAGTGTTTTCTTTTGTAATTTAGATAATTGTAATTGAATAATTAAATTTATTTGATTTGATTGTAATGGTAGGTTTTAGTGTAAGGCAGGTTAGGTTTTATTTTACAGGTAAATTTGTATTTATTTTAACTAGGTAGTTAGTAAATAGTTAATAACGATTTACTAACTAGTCTACCTAGTTAAAATAAATATAAACTTACCTGTGAAATAAAAATAAAACCTAAGCTAGCTACAATATAACTATTAGATATATTGTAGCTCTCTTAGTTTTTTTTTTTTTACAGGTACAGTAAGTATGTATTTAGTTTTAAACAGGAATTATTTAGTTAATAAATGTAAGATTTATTTAGCTTTATTTTAATTATATTTAAGTTAGGGGGTGTTAGGGTTAGGGTTAGACTTATGCTTAGGGTTACATTAGGGTTAGGGTTAGGTTTAGGGGTTAATATATTTATGTAGTGTTAGTGATGTGGGAGGCCAGAGGTTTATGGGTTAATAACTTAAGTATAGTGGAGGCGACATTGGGGGCAGCAGATTTGGGGATAATAAGTGTAGCTTTTGTTTCCATGATCGCAGGTGTTAGGCTTCTTTTTTGCTGGCTCTCCCCATTGATGTCTATGGGGAAATCGTGCACAAGCACGTCAAAGCAGCGCTTGTATTTCAGTGCCGTATGGAGCTCAACGCAACCATATCGCCCGCACAAGCCTGCTTTTTACAAACTTGTAATAGCAGCGCTATAGGGAGTTGAATTAACGCCGCTTTTGTGGCGGTCGTTAATTTCCTATTATCTATATGACCCACATGAACTAGCATTCTCCTGTTGTGAAAAGCAAATAATAAAGCATGTGATTAAGAAGCTGTCTATAGAGCCTTTGAAACAGGCAGGAATTTAGAGGTTTAAATATTATAACGTATATTAATCTAGCAATGTTGTTAGTGCAAAGCTGGAGAATGGGTAGTAAAGGCATTATCTATCTTTTTAAACAATAACAATTTTAGTGTAGACTGTCCCTTTAAGAGAGCAGCAAAGAACACAAAAAATCCCATTCTCTCTCTCTCTCTCTCTCTCTCTCTCTCTCTCTATATATATATATATATATATATATATATATATATATACAGGTAGCCCTCAGTTTACGCCGGGGTTAGGTTCCAGAAGGAATGGTTGTAAATCGAAACCGGGCCAAAATGTCTCCCTCCAAGATCCTTCCCCTAGTCTTTTCTTCTCCCTACACTCTAGGATCCCCTGTACCTCCTTTTCCTCCACCCCCTCCCTGCCACTCTTAGCATACATTTTTTTTGTAATATAGCGGTCACACCGGTTCCCGCCCCCCTCCAGTGATGGGCCACCCACCCACCTCCCTTCTAACCCTCCCACAACACCAACGATTGGCACCTCTGCAAGACTATTTCTGCACTGCCTCACTTGTAGAGAGATCGGGCCAGAGAGAGGCCCAGGACAGCAGCATCAGGGTATGACACTGGTCCTTAAGGGCTTATCGACCAGCACCGTCCTCGTGCTTGTCTTGCGCATTCTCTACTGCGTATCAGCGCTGGTCGTTAAGGGGTTAAGGCCAGGTATGTATATAGGATATATATATATATACGTATACATATATATATATATTACAGTATGTATAATAATTTTAAATACTTTTTATTACATTTTTTAAATATTTTTATTTCATATTTCAATAATGCGTGTTCTTCATGCTCACTAACCCGACCACATTAGTCCGAAGTTGTTGCGCTGATGCGCGTTTTGCATATTTTTCATTCCTATGTTCTTCAAATGGAAAATAATGTACTTTATATATATATATATATATATATATATATATATATATATATATATATATATATACAGGGAGTGCAGAATTATTAGGCAAATGAGTATTTTGACCACATCATCCTCTTTATGCATGTTGTCTTACTCCAAGCTGTATAGGCTCGAAAGCCTACTACCAATTAAGCATATTAGGTGATGTGCATCTCTGTAATGAGAAGGGGTATGGTCTAATGACATCAACACCCTATATCAGGTGTGCATAATTATTAGGCAACTTCCATTCCTTTGGCAAAATGGGTCAAAAGAAGGACTTGACAGGCTCAGAAAAGTAAAAAATAGTGAGATATCTTGCAGAGGGATGCAGGACTCTTAAAATTGCAAAGCTTCTGAAGTGTGATCATCGAACAATCAAGTGTTTCATTCAAAATAGTCAACAGGGTCGCAAGAAGCTTGTGGAAAAACCAAGGCGCAAAATAACTGCCCATGAACTGAGAAAAGTCAAGCGTGCAGCTGCCAAGATGCCACTTGTTTGGCTATATTTCAGAGCTGCAACATCACTGGAGTGCCCAAAAGCACAAGGTGTGCAATACTCAGAGACATGGCCAAGGTAAGAAAGGCTGAAAGACGACCACCACTGAACAAGACACACAAGCTGAAACGTCAAGACTGGGCCAAGAAATATCTCAAGACTGATTTTTCTAAGGTTTTATGGACTGATGAAATGAGAGTAAGTCTTGATGGGCCAGATGGATGGGCCCGTGGCTGGATTGGTAAAGGGCAGAGAGCTCCAGTCCGACTCAGACGCCAGCAAGGTGGAGGTGGAGTACTGGTTTGGGCTGGTATCATCAAAGATGAGCTTGTGGGGCCTTTTCGGGTTGAGGATGGAGTCAAGCTCAACTCCCAGTCCTACTGCCAGTTTCTGGAAGACACCTTCTTCAAGCAGTGGTACAGGAAGAAGTCTGCATCCTTCAAGAAAAACATGATTTTCATGCAGGACAATGCTCCATCACACGCGTCCAAGTACTCCACAGCATGGCTGGCAAGAAAGGGTATAAAAGAAGAAAATCTAATGACATGGCCTCCTTGTTCACCTGATCTGAACCCCATTGAGAACCTGTGGTCCATCATCAAATGTGAGATTTACAAGGAGGGAAAACAGTACACCTCTCTGAACAGTGTCTGGGAGGCTGTGGTTGCTGCTGCACGCAATGTTGATGGTGAACAGATCAAAACACTGACAGAATCCATGGATGGCAGGCTTTTGAGTGTCCTTGAAAAGAAAGGTGGCTATATTGGTCACTGATTTGTTTTTGTTTTGTTTTTGAATGTCAGAAATGTATATTTGTGAATGTTGAGATGTTATATTGGTTTCACTGGTAAAAATAAATAATTGAAATGGGTATATATTTGTTTTTTGTTAAGTTGCCTAATAATTATGCACAGTAATAGTCACCTGCACACACAGATATCCCCCTAAAATAGCTAAAACTAAAAACAAACTAAAAACTACTTCCAAAAATATTCAGCTTTGATATTAATGAGTTTTTTGGGTTCATTGAGAACATGGTTGTTGTTCAATAATAAAATTAATCCTCAAAAATACAACTTGCCTAATAATTCTGCACTCCCTGTATATGTGATACTGTACAATACACATATATACATATGTCTATAGGAATAGATAATCAGGTAAATGTACAGTATCTCACAAAAGTGAGTACACCCCTCACATTTTTGTAAATATTTTATGATATCTTTTCATGTGACCACACTGAAGAAATTACACTTTGCTACAATGTAAAGTAGTGAGTGTACAGCCTGTATAACATTGTAAATTTGCTGTCCCGTCAAAATAACTCAACACACAGCCATTAATGTCTAAACCATTGGCAACAAAAGTGAGTACACCCCTAAGTGGAAATGTCCAAATTGGGCCCAAAGTGTCAATATTTTGTGTGGCCACTATAAGTTTCCAGCACTTCCTTAACCATCTTGGACATGGAGTTCACCAGAGATTCACAGGTTGCCACTGGAGTCCTCTTCCACTCCTCCATGACAACATCACAGAGCTGGTGGATGTTAGAGACCTTGCGCTCCCCCACCTTCCGTTTGAGGATGCCCCACAGATGCTCAATAGGGTTTATGTCTGGAGACATGCCCTCAGCTTCTTTAGCAAGGCAGTGGTAGTCTTGGAGGTGTGTTTGGGGTCATTATCATGTTGGAATACTGCCCTGCAGCCCAGTCTCTGAAGGGAGGGGATAATGCTCTGCTTCAGCATGTCACAGTACATGTTGGCATTCATGGTTCTCTCAATGATCTGTAGCTCCCCAGTGCTGGCAGCACTCATGCAGGCCCAGACCATGACACTCCCACCACCATGCTTGACTGTAGGCAAGACACACTTGTCTTTGTACTCCTCACCTGGTTGCCGCCACACATTCTTGACACCATCTGAACTCAATAAGTTTATCTTGGTCTCATCGGACCACAGGATATGGTTCCAGTAATCAATGTCCTTAGTCTGCTTGTCTTCAGCAAACTGTTTTCGGGCTTTCTTGTGCATCATATTTAGAAGAGGCTTCCTTCTGGGACGACAGCCATGCAGACCAATTTGATGCAGTGTGTGGCGTATGGTCTGAGCACTGACAGGCTGACCCCCCACCCCTTCAACCTCTACAGTAATGCTGGCAGCACTCATATGTCTATTTCCCAAAGACAACCTCTGGATATGACGCTGAGCACGTGCACTCAACTTCTTTGGTCGACCATGGCAAGGCCTGTTCTGAGTGGAACCTGTTCTGTTAAACCGCTGTATGGTCTTGCCCACCATGTTACAGCTCAGTTTCAGGGTCTTGGCAATCTTTTTATAGCCTTGACCATCTTTATGTAGAGCAACGATTCTTTTTTCAGATCCTCAGAGAGTTCTTTGCCATGAGAGCCATGTTGAACTTCCAGTGACCAGTATGAGAGAGTGTGAGAGCGATAACACCAAATTTAACACACCTGCTCCACATTCACACCTGAAACCTTGTAACTCTAACGAGTCACATGACACAGGGGAGGGAAAATGGCTAATTGGGCCCAATTTGGACATTTCCACTTAGGGGTGTACTCACTTTTGTTGCCAATGGTTTAGACATTAATGGCTGTGTGTTGAGTTATTTTGAGGGGACAGCAAAGTTACACTGTTATACAGGCTTTACACTCACTACTTTACATTGTAGCAAAGTGTCATTTCTTCAGTGTTGTCACATGAAAAGATATAATAAAATATTTACAAAAATGTGAGGGGTGTACTCACTTTTGTGAGATACTGTATATATAGATACATATAGAATATGTATTTGCAATAAAAAGTACCTTATCCTGAAGTGAAATATGTGCAGTACATATACAGTAAAACACATAAATATTTAAATACTTATGTACATATACATTTTTATCACACAGTGTTATTATGAGTGTATCTGTATTGTGAAATTTATTTATTTATGATGTGTTTTGTGCAACTTTTTTGTCTCTCGTAAAGAGCTCTGAAGTCGCGTTAACCTGACGCGCTTTTAATTTGATTGCGCTCAATTGAACGCATTTACTTTCAACTCACAATACACTTGTTTTTTTCCGTTGTGCGCAAAGAGACGCAGAATACAGTTAGAGCTCCACTCGTAATCTAGTTCTTAGTCAGCAGTGTGACTCATTATTTCCCATTCATGACATGCAGTTATATTTTCTTGCAAATTGAGCTTTACATGTCCACAGAGAAATATATTCAAGATATCAAGGTCACTCAAAGGTTTGTCTTTGAGGTGAGTTTTCTTTTAATATTTAGCAATGTTCACAGCGTGAATAATTTTGGCTGTATCACTATATATGAAATCTATATATTGACAGTGAGTAATGTCCTTGTTACAGGGACACAGCCAGAGCCAACTCTGCATGAAGATGATGAGAGTAATCTGGAATAAAACTAGAAAACAACTATGCCATGAACACGTTTTTTTTTTCAGGTTGGTAAGGCTGGTTACCAGCGGGGACAGTTGTCCATACTGGTGGGTAATTATTATCATTTTCAGTTTGTAAAGTAGTGGAAAGCATTGAGGATATATATTGAATTATGTATGCAAAACAGATATAATAATAAGAACAGACATATTAAAAATGTCAATATAGAGGGAGAGATTATTTTCTGCAAGATATGAAAAAGAACTTACAACTGGGGGGTTGCAATACAAAATCCCTTAAAATCAGCCATATAACTGTTTTAGGGAAGGGTGTAATGAGTTGGAGTGGCTTGTGTATTGTGACAGTGTGAGTGTCAGTACTACTTGTGTCACCTCACAGAAGAAACACAGATTTTGTATCCCATAGTTCTCTTATTTATTTAATCACATTGGATTAGGTATTACAATATGCTAAACCAGAAGACGTGAGAAGTAACAGACTTATTGTCCTATGGCTACTGGCATTAAATAAAATAAGTAAAATGTGTAGATTTAAAATATTAATAAAACATCAATATAAACAAGACCTGGCAAATACATGGGTGAAAAAAATGTAAATAAATGTAATATAATATTGCTCACTCACTTATATTAGCAGCAAGGATGAAAGATCATTCTTCCATTTAATGCTGGACACTCATCAAACAAAATAAATAATATTCTAAACTTGAGCCATGAAGGGCATTATTTGACTTATTTATTACCCATGGGAGGCAGTGAGAAATTTTAATATATGAAATTGTACGTGCCACAACTGCATGGCAGCATGGGTATCAGTAGCAGACCCACTCAACAGAAGGCCCTGGTAATGAGCAGTTATAATGATACTGAGTATTGGCAATGAACACAATGTGCTGTATAATGATGTGAGTTTATATACACTATACCAAAGAGTATGCTGCTCTGTATAAATATGATGAGTATATATACTCTGAAAAATATGCTATGCTGTATAGTGATAGAATCTATTTACTAAACAATCTGATGAACAGACTCAAGAGGGAATACTATAAATGTCTAGAATTCTTAAAGTTTAGGATGGCTGCTCTTTCCATAATATACCAATCATCCAATCCCTGCAACAAAGAAGGGCGCCTCCTAGTGCAGACAAATGACAGCCGACCACCCCCTTAATAGCAGAAGGCATAGCAATGTGTATTAATGTAAACTGATAGTGCACATTTGTTTTTAACAAGCTGATTGGCTTACTATTCACCTGGAGTCAATATTTTTCAGATGAGATCTTGAAGGGAAATACCAATGCACTATCTTTCAGGAGCTGAGATGCTATGTGAGCTGAGATGCTATGGTATCTCCACATGCTATTTTCCGCACACACTGTGCTGGGTTGCTTGTGAGTATTACTTTACCCTTCTGCTATTAAAGGGGTAGTCGGTTGTCATTTGTCTGCACTAAAAGGCACCATTCTTTGTTCTCTTGTGTTTGCAATTTCTATATACTGCAATGTATAATAATGTGAGTATCTATACACTGATGAGTATGCTGCGCAGTATAATGACGATGAGTATCTATACACAAATAATGACCACACAGGCACACACGTATGTATAGACTGACTGCTATGGGCAAATATTGTGACCAGCATGCAGACTTTTATGGCACCCAGGGAGTCAACTCTAACTCCTAACCCTAGCAGTAACCCTTTAGAAAGCAACTCTTATCTACACATTGTTCACAAATGGATGTGGGATTGTTTTAAGATTACATTTTTATAGGATGGGAGTATTGACAGTCAGCAGTGATTTAACCCATGTTGCATGAATAATACATAGAGGTTGTTCACTATCTATTGGCGATTGGTTCTGATATTTATTTCTTTTCTGGCCAAATTAGTTGTGTTTTTTAGTGATTGCAATGTAAAATGGATCTGTGCGTTAAAATCATTTGGCTGCGGTTACATTTTCAATGGAAAAGTTCCTGAAAAGGCCTTTTCATGTGTTAAGTAGTGATGTCGCGAATAGTTCGCCGGCGAATAGTTCCCGGCGACCATAGCTTGTTCGCATTCGCCGCGGCGGGCGAACATATGCAATGTTCGATCCGCCCCCTATTCGTCATCATTGAGTAAACTTTAACCCTGTATCTCACAGTCTGCAGACACATTTCAGCCAATCAGCAGCAGACACTCCCTCCC